>NW_026705118.1:0-87500 GCF_029867415.1 Vicia villosa | reverse complement strand
TTCACTTTACAATGCCTACTAATAAAACTAAAACTCAAAATTTCACATAAGAGCTTCGCACTCATGAATAATATCCTCAACACATCTATTTGGACCTTTATGCTTTGAATGTTATTTTCCATTAACAACCGAAGACATCATTTGATTTCCAGAGTTTCAGTCATGCTAGAGTCAATAATAAATACCTCTTACTTGCAAGCTTCCAATATACTAATTTTATTGTTCAACACTCTTATAACATAACTCCAAATTGTGAAATTATCCCTGTTACACCCTGCAACATTAGTTATGAAGTTAATATTAAATAAAATAATAAGAGAAATAGAAAGACATTATTTCAAAAATAAATAACAGAAGGTAGAGAAAATAAGAGAAAAAAGTAAATATGAATATATCTATTTGTTATTCATCGGCTCCATGGAACCTCAGCATAAAACTGTTTTTTCTCTTTCATCTTCCACACCCATAAATAGATGAAAATGAAGAAATGATCTTAACGTATATGGCAACTACATCATTGAACAAATGTTGGTTGAATCTATGGTATAAATCCAAATGTCATTTATAATTGTAATACAAATTCAAATCCTTGTACGTGAAAAATGGAATGCAATTAGGAAAGGTTGGAAAGAATGGATGATGAATTTTAATGTTTGTCTTTGATTTAGTTTGTATGCTATTCTATAATGAGACTGAGATGGTCTTTATATATTAGTTATTGAAATTATGGAATTAAATCTATATTGAATGAGTTTTTTTAAGTGAGGTGACTAAATTGAAACAGCTACACTAAATTATGTTAATGGATGAATATTAATGGTGGATTAGGGAATACAATGAGTTTACGTTGTACTACTATAAAATAGGTGGAGAATTAAAATTGCAATAAACTCTTTTTATTTTATTTGGTATACCATCTTCAAATAATAAAAAGTTAAAAGATACTAACTAACAATAATAAAAAAATAAAAAAATTATATTTTATAAATCAAAAGGTCATATTTATTGAGAAAAGAATATTAATTTTTGAAAAGAGACAACTGTATTGACTCTAATCAATTTTTAAAACTAATTAGTTATATAAAATGAGCTATTGAAACTATGGAATTAAAACTATATTGAATGAGTTTTTTAAATGAGGTAAGTAAAATGAAACTGCTATATTAAATTAATTTTAATGATGAATATTAATGGTGGATTGAGGAATATAGTGAATTTATGTTATACTACTATAAAATACGTGGAGCATTAAAATTGCAATAAACTCTTTTCATTTAATTTGCTATACCAACTTCAAATAATCAAAAAATTAAAAGAATTAGGGATTTGCAATGAGTTTTATCATGAAAAATTAGTCATAATATTTTCAAAATATACATTAAAAATAATTACATGTTTAAAATAACTAACAATAATAAAAAATACAAAATATTTATATTTTATAAATATGAGAAAATATCACTATGTAATTATTATTTATATTTTATTTATTTAGAAATCAAGAGGTCATATTTATTGAGAAAAAAATATAAATTCTTTAAAAGAGTCAATATATACATGTGCTTATGCATATAACAATAATTAAAATTAAGAGAATTAGAATTTTGCCAAGAGTTGTTATCATAACCAATTAATTTTTTCATCACATTAATATTTTAATGTACATTAGATATATAGAGAGTTAAAGAGAGGGATAAAAAATAGAGAGATTTACTATGGTATTACAATATTAAATTATTATTTAAATATATATTTTATTACAATTTTTAACTTATATTTTAGAAACGATAAATACATATATTAAAATTTTATTTAGATTTTTTTATTTCTTCTTGATTATAAATTATTTAAATAAAATATTTATTTATATACTTTTTTATTAATTAATGTATATTAAAATTGTATTCATATTTTTTTATTTTCCACTATTGCAAAATAGATAAATAATTGTAATTTTTATAAATCATATTATTTATAATCGTGGTAGCTGAATATTATATTATATTATTACTAGTAGAAGACTCGTGCGTCCGTACGGGTAATTGAAATCTTAAGATGAATAATGTATTACAAACACATAAAAAGAAGTTTAGAAATTCGAATGAGAAATGTTAAATTAAGATTCATAAAACATAATATAGATGTAATGAAGCTATATATAATAGCTATTTTAAAAATAAAAAAAAGAAGTTGAAAATGCTATAGGCAAAAAAGTGTCTTCAAAAGAACTTCGATTGTATATGACATCTTAAATTGGAGTGTACCAAAGAAATCTTAAAAGAATAGAAAATAAAGAATTAGAAAAATTAATATTGAATGAAATTGTTATTGAGAAATTAAACATGGAGTAATAGATGTATGAAATAGTTCAAAGCAAAAACAATGTTTGGATTATTCAAAGGGTTAAAATTGTAGGCAACAATGTATATTTATTGGGATAAGCAAATATGAATATAGTGTGAATGAGAAAATATACCTTTATGATTTCATGGTTAATACTCAGAAGTGTTTGCTTAAAATAAAAAAGATATTATGGTAATAGCAACCTATAAAAGTAGTGAGTTTCAATGATAATTCACATAAGGTATTATAGTGGTAGTGACCCATAAAAATAGTGAATGTCCAAATAAAAATGAATTAATGTCCTAAAAAAGATATTATGGTGGTAGTGACCCGTGCAGATGCACGGGTAGACATTAGTAAGTTTAAACATTAGTTAGAAATCTAATGAGTAGTTTTTTAGTCTATTATATTATATGATACGGTTTCTTATATTAAGAAAATATTGAAACCTTAAAATATTGAAACCTTATAGATAGTTAAAGTACAAAATTGAAACTTTTTTATATTAAACAAACTATTGAATATAATGACATTAAACCATAATCTTGATGCATTTCTTATTCAAACCAAGACATTAAACCAAAATGAATTATGGTGTACACGAATACAACTACAAGAACTTATTCTTCTTAGAACTTGAATTGTCAATGGTGAAAACAACTTTCTCAGGTTTAACAATTTTGTAGCTGTTGTAGAGATCTGGTTCTTCGCATGAAATAACTTTTCTCTACCTTCCTTCTAAACTTGTAATAAACTATGGACCATAGTTTATGTCATCCAATTACTCTTATCTCCTAAGAGATTAAACAATTCTGCAAGTTCCCAATAACATATTTCAATGCATTATAATCAAAATAATGGAAATAAACAAAAGTGGAATCCATAAGCTCAAGTTCTCATCACTATATTAGTACACATACAATCCCTATTTAATGAAGACTCATTTGCCTTTTCTCATTGCCCCTTTTTCAAGTTAACTGCTGATCATTATACATATCCTCTTATAAACAAAATAAGAAATAATAAAACATACTTAACCAAACAATTTACTTAAGTACCCAGTTTCAAAACTCCTAGGGTAAATGGTACTAACAGCCCCACCAACTCAAATTTATTAAATACAGTGAAATGAAATCCAGAGTTAGAATTTGAATTCAAGAGAAAAATGAAAAATTAATGAAGATCCAGTTCAAATTTCACTCAAAAAAGAAAAATTAATGATAACTCATTTCAAACTGCAATAATAAACCAACCATGGAACCACTGAAAAATGGTAGTTTGTGACCTCTGAAAGTATGATGATTACAGACAAATTTATAAACAAATACCTTGGATAAAATAAATGTATGGATAGTAAAATAATAGCAGCTTTGCAAGAAAAGTGGAGGCAACAATGTCGAACACATTTGTCTTTTTATGCACAAATCAAGAAATCAGTTAATGAATATTTTTGTTAATTTCATCGTTGCATCTCAGCAATAGCAGTATAGAAGTGCAAATGACTTCACATGAATAGGATGAAAATCATAGATTTAGAGGGCATAAAATATCCAAAGGGCACAGAAATGACAACTGATATTAACTGATAAAATATCCACAAAAGTACTTGTTTCTTGTCTCAAATATGAAATTGCACTCATATTAGTTGTTGACACAAATGACAAAGACTGAATATTATTTGAATTATTAAAAGATAGCATACTTGCAACAACAACAACAAGAATATTTAAAACATCACCAATTTTCCTGAGCTTTTTTACACTCTGCTTATATAATTTGAATGGCTTGAGAGTTGCATCTTCTGCCAAGAGCTGCATCAAATAAAACAAATCACAAAAATGATATGAATATACTCAGACAAATTATGCATCTTAAGTGAAGCTCTTATTTGAATTCACAAAATTTCAAGAAAAGGAAATAGGTCCAAAATGCAAAAGAAAAGAGCTTAGAAGGAATTCTTTAAACAAAATCATCATTCCTTTTTCCCCTCTTATATAAACTCCCAAACCCGGTATAGAATGTAATGAGTTTAACACAAGCACATTCACAATAATGGCTACAACTTTCTGTAATGAGATTGCAAGCATTTCTTCTGCACTCAGCTGCAAGTTCTTCCATCACACCCTACTTCACCAACTCCTTTATCTTTTTTTCCAATCTAAATTGTATTTATAAATCTAAACCCTTTACCTCTCTCAGGTTACTCTTTAAATACCCCCGTTGATGAATACTTGTGTGCTCCATAAGCATACTCAAGACCATAATCTGAAAAACAAAGGTTTAAAAATAAAAAATATATATAAAATTCCACAAACTCATTACAAATCAACCATGACTGAAACAAACAAACAAACAACAAAAAACATTTAAAATTACTGGATTACTGAAAGATTCAAAGCAGAAAGACAAACAAAAGACCTGAAATAAATAAAATGACATTTGTAAGCAATTGTCAAGGGAATGTAACCTTAGTCAATTCATCATATCTTCCAATTGAGACCTGCAAATAACAATTTCTTTTTGAACCTCCTGAAATTAAGATAGATTTATCATTAGCCTAACACCAACACATAACATCATTTTTATAATATACTATGCTTGCTTATAAACATATACCTTGAGTTTTGTGTCTGCAATCATCGCGTTGCAATGCAACATGATTAAATTTTTTCGGAAACAAAAAAACAGTTACTTTACTTATGCGAAATACTAAACAACCATTAATAGACAAGAGCTATAGGAAATACCCAGGAGCATGACATATTTGATAGGTTTCGGCTTTCAACCTGCGAAGAAGCTTTTAAATATGCTGCACAAATAGTCAAATTTTGTAATTACAAACCAATATTCCCAACAACATTTGTAAATCAATGTTGACTTTGAATTAAAACAATACCATATGGTGTAACAAAGTCTAAGAGAACAAACAACTCACCTCATGATTATGCATCCTTCATAGTTGAACCATAACAAAAGTTGTCACAAATCAAACGTAGCACCAACATTATGATAAAATATAAAATATATCAACTATAAAGCATTGTAAGAGCATGAACATGCAGCTCTTACTTACCTTCCACGTTCACTCTCTGGAGGATTTATATATCGATCGAGAATTTCTTCAACGCTAACAATAAGAAGCGTACCATAACCCTGTTAACAATAATTTTAGTCTAAAGTTAGTCAATTATAGGACACAGAAGGACAATTTTTTTGGAAATTATAAATTTCTAAAGAATTTTTTATATACACCAATGGCTCTGCAGCTTCCATAAATCAAAAAGCAAAACTCAGTCATTCCATTCAAATAGTCTTATCCAAACAGTCTTCAACATTGCCAAATTTCTACAAATGAAAACAATTCAATAATTAGATCCAAAACATAACACACAATACTAATACCTAAAAGCTAGACAATTCAATAATTATCATCATCATCACCACCTCTTTCATGTGATAAAAACAACCTATACAATTTCCTAAAAGCTTCTGATGGGGAAAGGAGAAGATATATTGCCTTGTGAACAATATCAAACATAGCTTCTATGAAAATTTCCAGGGCTAAACGAATATCCTGACAAACATAAAAAGAAAATACCAAGAAAATTTCCAGCTTCTGTGAAAGTTTTCATTGTTTGCTTCAACTACAACTTCAATCTCCTCATTTCAATTTCCACTTCATCCTATAATTTCAACACACACATTTAAAATGCAGAGCTTGTTAATAGAAAAAAGAATCTAAGACCTTGTGAAAGTAAGAAACTTACTATTTTCTAAAACAACATTATCTGTAGCAAAAGCATGGATCTGTAACAATCAGTAAAGAGCATAAATAACCAACAATAATAAGCGGAAATAAAAATGTCTCAGTAGAAAGAAAAAAAGCCATGAAATCGAAATCATAAGAACCAGAAGAACCGAAGAAACCCTAACCTTAACAAACTCGGCATCCCACGCCTTGAGTTCATCTCCACATGGTTTTTCATCAGAACTCTCTTCCTTCAACGTGTAGCAAAAGCATGGATCTGTAATAATCAGTAAAGAGCAAAAATCAACAACAATAATAAGCAGAAATAAAAAATGTCTCAATAGAAAGAAAAAAGCCATGAAATCAAAATCACAAGAACCAGAAGAATTGAAGAAACCCTAACCTTAACAAACTCAGCATCCCACGCCTTGAATTTCGATGTCGGCACATTTAGGGTTTGAATCGGAGAAGGGGAGAAAGAGAGATGAGGGAGAAAGGGGATGACAACCAATTTTGTCTCCATTCATCGTTGATGAGAACTGATTTTCTCTCTATTCATCGTTGAAGGAAGAGAGAAAGCAGGTAAGAGGAGAAAGAAAGAGAGAGAACGACAGGGAGAGAGGGCAAGAAGTGTGGGAAATGAAAAAGATTTTTGGGTTTTGAAAGGTTTGAGGGAGAAATCCAATGGTTAATAGGTATATGAAAAGTATATGAAAAGAGAGTGTCATTTGGAGGAATGGAAGAATTTTATTGGTGGGAATAAAACTTTGATTTAGCAAATTACAATAAAGGGCTTTTGTAAGGGTAATTAATTTTTTCATTAAGGGTAATTTAGGGTGTTTGGTGGTATGTTTTATTCTTAGTTAGGTAGTTGACTATTATTGTTATTATTTTATTTTTTATTATTAGATGAATATTATATTATAATTTATTATTTATATTATTATTGTTAATAGTGATGGATGAATATTATATTATTATTATTAATATTATTTTAATTATTTTAATTAGAATCATAATTATTATGTTTATTATTATTATTATTATTATTATTATTATTTTAATTATTATTATTATTTTTATTATTATTATTATTTTGTTTATTATTATTATTGTTATTTTTTATTATTATTTATTTTTAATGTAGGGACAAATTATTATGTTATTATTATTATTATTTATTTTTAATATAGGGTCAATTTAATAAATAACACATTAGGGTTTTTGTTAAGAATAGCTATCATGGTGACACGTGGCTAAGGAATAGCAATCATGATGACACGTGGCTGGAGTTGTCATCATGACAACCTTCCATTTATATATACTAGAATACCGACCCGTGCTTCGCACGGGTATGTTAGAAATAATTATTTAATAATAGTTGATATTTATTTGTTATTTGCATAAAAATTATTTTATAGACCATATAGATTATATTTGCAATTATACTATTAATTATTTAGAATATACAAATTAGAAGAAAGAAAAATTAAATAACTAAAGAATATTATTAAATATTTCTTTGTAAACTACATTTGATGTTGTATCTATATCTTCAATTCATCATTAGTCACCAATATCTTCATCCTTTTTTTGAAGTAACCCGTGATATGGCAACATATAGTTGTCCATGAGAGAAAATTGGTTGTGGTAGATATACTCTAACATGTTTGAGTGACTGTCCTTAACTTTTAATGATAGTCATTGCAAATGAAACAGCTAAATGAAATTGGCGTCGTTGGAATTTAAAAGGAATTCTCTTATCAGAAGGAGTCAATGATAACCTTGGTATATAAACTTTTTGACCGATATTGCTTCCTGAAATGACCTTTGCTTCAACGACGTATTTTCCCATTTTTGTAATTATTAATCGTGTTTCATTACACAAACCTAAAGACTGTTCAATATTTCTCAATAACATTACTGGTACTCCAACTTTTAATCTTAACTTGTGATTTGGAAGTCTAGAAGAAATAATTGTGTTTAAAAATTCTGGAGTGTGTATATCATTTGGGATGTCAACATCTGAGTTTTTATAATACGAAGAATCAAAACTCAAATATATTATTTCTTTTCCACTTACTAAATCCAGCATGTAATCATTGATTGAGTCAACAATTGTATTCTTAGGAGCTAATATAGCCCTATCTTGAAAAAATGTCTCGTCACTCATATTTTACAAAAGATTTGGATATGTGTTTTGAACAATAGCGGCAAGTGGATCACCAAAACTTGGAATTAGAAAATTGTTTGGTATATTGATTGTGATATCTTCATCATTATGGATAAATTAATTTTATAATTTTAATAAATTAGTTTATTAATGATTTAAAACAATATAATTATTTATTAAAATTTTGGCAAATTGATAAATGATTAAAATGGAAGTTTGAACTTTATGCTTAAAATGGAATGCATTAATTTTTCAAATGGAATTATTAATTTAACGTGTTTATTTTATAAAAAATGTATATAAAAATTATTGTCATTTTAATGCATTGATTTTATAAAAATGATTATGATTTATTAAAAGTAGTAATTTATCTTCTAAATTTTTATTTTGAAAATTAAATATCACTTTGAAAAATAATATAAAATAAGTAAAAAATGTGAGTCTTTCAAATAATTATAAAAATGTGAGTCTTTTAAATAAAAAATATTTATTTAAAATATTTTTTAACAAAATATTAATATAGAAATTACTATTTAAAATTTAAGAAAAAAGTAAATAAATAATAAATATATTAAATAATTATTAAAAGATTAATTAGTTATTATCGTGGAGTTTTGATGTATAAAATTTATTTTTTTCATAAAATATAATCAATAAAATAGGTTGGACTCCCATATATAAAAATTCTCTATATAAATATTTGTAATGTAATTTCATCACAAATTCTCTCTATTAATTGATGTGACACAAAATGTTATAATGGATGAATAATAATGGCATCGATGAATATATCATAACTGTCATTTAAATATCATTTTTAATAATCGTAATTAATTTTATTTTATCATTGGTATTAAATTGAAATAACTAAAACTTTATATGTGTATAATTGTAAATTAATTAAAATAAAAAAAATTTATGTTAATTTTTATTATTATTAATTAATAAAAGTTTTGTGATGAACAAATGTGTCATGTTTTGCACTTATTACATATATTAAAAAGACGTAAAAACACATTAAATTAAAAAGACATTGAATCATTCAGATTCTTTAGTTTTCAAACATTGAAATTTTGGGTCTTCAGTGATTGATGTGTTGTCACCCTCAAGATCAATTGTGTCTAATGATTCCAAACTTCGATCATTTCTCTTTCCAAGTACCACCACTTCATCTTCGGTCTGTAAATTACCACTTTCAATAATCTCCTAAATTAAATTTTAAAAATAAGGGTGTTAATATCTATTGTTAGATAAAATAAAAATATGCAAATGATAATTGATATTTGTTATAATTATACCACTGGATTCTCATCAGCAAATCTAGTTACTTCTTCAACATGTTCAGCTTTCTCTTCATCATTAGTCATCTTTGATAAATCATAATTTAATTAGTTATAAATAATTATTGATAAATTAAATTACATAATTTTGTATTCATACCTTAATCCCATGAAGGGATATGAATTGTTTGATTATATCAGTGTCTTCGGTAAAATTTTAGACAGTATAGCTACGCCAATTTTGAAATAAGTTTTCATCACTAACTTCAACTTTAAATAATATTTGTTTGTCCAGGAATGTATCCAGGTCTGATGGATAGGCATTAGCATTACTCCCATGTAGGCACATCAATGACATAAAAGATTGTTTCATTTGTAGTGAATTCATATATATATATATATATATATATATATATATATATATATATATATATATATATATATATATATATATATATATATATATATATTCCAATTAACCAACTTGACCCATAGAATCAAGTAGATCTTGTACATTTTTGCCCAACACTTGAGACACAATGCAATCAAACAAAATAAAAGTTGTTGATCCGGTCTTATCTATGAAAAATAAATTTACCTCAACTTATAGTCGTTAATAGCAGGTATATCAGCATTCAACAACATTTTTGTTCCAAAAAATGAGTTAGACACACCCATTGTGCCTATGTTAAAATAAGAATATCAGTTATTAATTATTCATTTATATATAAAGTTGAAATGTAATAAATAGTAAATATATATTTGTAGTCGAACCATAATATTTCTTCAACTTGCAGATTTGAAGTATGATGATGACACTATGTGAAGAGTCATGTTTTTCCAAAAATTGTTCCATCATTTCAGCAAATTCACTCCACAAAGTACAATGAATTCTATTGTTACTGCATTATATATGAATGGAATTATATTATTTTACAGGGTTATAATACATAATAAAAAAAAATAATTAGTTATTCTCCATATAAAAAACTCACTCTAAATCTTCAAGTATAATATCCATAACTTTTTCCCATTTTTTTCGATTTCTTTGATATTGTTTTTCTCTACGACATGACCCATAATATCTAATAAACAAATTTTAAAAAAATTAATATAAATTATAATTTAAAGATATGAAAATATTATATCACACAAACCATAATAAATCTCACCGAGTAACTTATCCTCTTTTGTTGAAAATAGGATATTAAGAAATGACATAAATTCAAAATGATGAATAGGTATCTCCGGAGCATTCACTTTGAATAAGTTTGTAGATCCCATAAAATTGAGCTTATACTTATGGTTTGTTGTTCTGAATTAAACATCATTCAGATCAACCAAAAAAATTTCAAAAACATACGTAGAACCTTTTAAAATTTTATCCTTAAATTGTGGCATGAGATTTTTTCGAATTGTTGCATGAATTTTTCCACACTATTGATAAATAAAAGGAAAAATAAACATGTTAGTATCTATATATATATATATATATATATATATATATATAGGGATAGGATCAAATGACACCAAGGTGTCAAAGTTTAATTTGACACCAAATCTCAACCATTAAAAGAATTGATCTAACGGTGATACTAAATAGCCTATTTTTTAGGAGAAAAATATGCTATGTATTTTTTTATTATTTTTTATTTCATTTAGTATCACCGTTAGATCAATTCTTTTAACGGTTGAGATTTTGGTGTCAAATTAAACTTTGACACCTTGGTGTCATTTGATTCTATCTCATATATATATATATATATATATATATATATATATATATATATATATATATATATATATATATATTTATATATATATATATATATATATATATATATATATATATATATAATTAAAGAATTTTTTAGATCATATAGAGTAATTCAAATAATACCTTCTCATCCAATAAAAGTATATGGAGACTTCCATTCTCTGTTGAATTTATGCGATCCAGTATAATCCAAAGATGAATTACTCTAACCTTCCAATTAATTTCAATTTTGCCACCACAAATTTGAGCTACAGGAGTTATCATGGAAGGGATATCTACAAACAAAAAACATAAATTTAATCAGGTAAAAAATTACAAAATATAGTAAAGTGACTATATTTTTAATACTAACTATTGGTGATCATTTTGAGTAATTCAGAGAGATACGCATGTGATAAGATGATGAAAATAAGATAATAAAATATATGTATATATATGGATCAATATAGTTGAGAGTTACAAAATATTATTAAATACTAAAATATTATAATTATTATTATCATTAGATGTATAATTTTCGGTGACAGAGAGAATAGTAATTGGAATATATTTGAGAGTTACAAAGCATTAAATATTATTGAAGAATTCAAATTAATGTCATTATGGTGCATAAACTAAAAAGTTTTTAGAAATATTTTATATTTTATCATAATATTGTAGTCATATTTTTTTTTAATTGATTTCATGTATTAATATTTGGTCAATCGGTTGCAATACCTAAATAAAAATATTATTCAAATTATTTAAAACACAAAAAATTAGAAAATTAGTGTAGTCATAATAAAAAAAAAAATTGAAAACAGTAACGATCTTCCTGCAAGCAAGTTTTTCACTATTTTTTGTTCATACACTATTTTCTCATACATTTTTATTCAATCAGATTTCTACTTTGAAAGTTGATTTTGGGTACACAAAGGGCTGTTCGGAAGATATCACCAACGTGTTGAAACAACTCAGGGGTATGTTTGATGTTTTTCTATAATCATTTTTCTTAGTAGCTGATTTTTTTTATGGTTTAGTATTTTTTTTTTAATATTTAATTTCATTGAAGTGTGAATTTTTTGAAATCAGGAGTGAAATCTATTTTCATTGATCCAAATCAAGGGAAGGGAATAGTTGTTGGTACTGTGAATCCTATGAAACTAATTAAACTTCTTCAGAAGCTGGGAAAAAAGGCACAACTTTGGTTTTTTGACAAAGAACAAAGAATAAGAAAGAATGTTCTCATATTTTATCATAATATTGTAGTCATATTTTTTTAATTGATTTTATGTATTAATATAAACGATTTTTTAATTGATTTCATTAATTTTATATATTATTATTGTTATTATTTTATTAATATTATTATTGTTATTATTAGTATTTTATTATTATTATTATTATTATTATTATTATTATTATATTTGTATAATTAAGGTTTTATTCTCATGATGACATGTGATTTAGATTGTTTTAAGGATGACATGTGACTAGGGTTGTCATCCTGACTTCTTTACATTTATAGTAAGTAGATAAAGATTATAAATTAAACGTTATAAATTTTCCTCAAATGAATAATAAATGAATAATAGAAGTTTTAGAAAGTTAGAGGAGTGTTATTTGAACATCCAATATATGACATTATATCTGACACCATAGATTAATTGTATACAAATGTTTCAACTTTAAATTATGCTATTTATACACTATTTTTTATACATTGTATCATACACCATTAATATTAACAAAGGAAAATATCATTGCACAGAAATCAAGACAGAAAAAATTATTTAAAATGAAAAATTTATGTATTGTGTGTATAGACATATGGTATAGGTGTACAAAAAAGATGTAAGCTTATCATTTCCCTTCAACTTTTTCATTTTATACACTTACACGAATTTCAATAATACACTAATACATCTAAAAATTACACTTATCATTTTTTACACCTAAATTTAAGTGTCAAAATATTATTTTCTAAAATTTTTTAGGTTGTTATACTATTCTAAAAATTAAATATTTAGTAATAATAATTACTCTTTTATCATTCTAAACAAAATTATTTTTAAAAAAAATATTAAATATTTTTCTATAATTTTTTAAAATTTTATTTTCGGAAGCCTTCTTCCCTCCTCCCCTCAAAACTTGCAAACATAGCCTAAATGTTATGTCTTAAAAAGTGTCGCATAATATTTTTAATAATATGATAAGTAAGATAATGAATTATATAGTTTATGATTCTATTTTAATATATTATATTATAATAGATATTTATTTACTATTGATTAAAATTTATTAATCATTTAAGTTTAATTATTTGGTTTTAAAAATTCACTCACATGTACTACCATGTTTGTACTTGTTTTGGTTATATCGGAAAGAGAAATCTTAGAAGAAAGTACAGATTATTGATATTGATACAAGTTTAACTTTTATTTTGATGGATGAAACTCAAGCTTAACATTTTTAATATTTAAAGAAGTTTCCATTTCACTTTTTACTTCAATTTAATTTTTATTGGAGCACAAGGTTGAAGAAAAAGATGAAAAGATGATGATAGAAGAGAGGGAAAATAGAGAAATTGTAAGTAACTTTTACTCAAATTGAAAAACACTTACAATAAATAATTCTACTTTATCATTACAAAGCAAAAATGCAATATATAATAAATTTATATTGGGCCATCTAGCTAAAGCCCAACACACGACTTAAAACAAACTAATAGCAAACACTAAATGTGTAATTACACTTTAACACCATCCCTTAATTCACATTCAGAGTTAAAATCAACAACACTAATTCCATTTCTTAAATTGATGAAGTGTTCAGTCTTGACAACTTTAGTCAACACATCTATAAGTTGCCTTCGGATTCTACAGTGCACAACTTCTGACACTCCATTCTGAACTTGATTCCTCAGATAGTGAAACCTTAGGTTAATGTGCGTGCTTCTCCCATGCAGCACTCGATTCTTGGCAAGGCTTGTAACTGACTTTGTTATTTATCATCAACTTCACATGCTTGCTCACCTTAATCTTCAGATCCTACAGCAAATTCATCAGGCAAATAGCTTGACACACAAACAAAACACCTGCAATGTACTCAGCTTCATAAGTTGATAAGAAAACTATAGGTTGCTTTTTGGAGCACCAAGAAATGAGACTTCCTAGATATCTGAAAAAATATGCATAAGTACTTATTCTGTCAGCTCTATCACCACACCAGTTACAGTCGAAGTAGCTCATTATATCTGACTCACATTCAGCACCAGAAGGGAAATCAACTCCAACCTCATAGTCCTCTTAATATACCTCAGAATCTTAAATGCAGCTTGATAATGTGACTACTTTGCTTTGTTCATAAACCTACTAACCATTTCAATTGCATAGCAAATTTCAAGTATAGTATTACAGAGATATCTCAGCGAGCCAACCAATTGTTTAAAAGTTGTAGCATCTACATCATCACCCTCAGCACCACGATCCAACTTGTGATTCGTCTTAACAGTTGTGATTGCAGACTTGCAATTTGTTAACTCAAATCTCTTCATAAGCTCAAGTTTATACTTCAGGTGATGCAAAATGATACCCTTCTCAGAGTACAAAATCTCCATACCTAGAAAATATCAGCATTTTCCAAATCAGTCATCTCAAACTCATTCATTAGCACCTTCTTGAACTTGACTATCTCAACAGAACAACATCCAATCAGCAATATGTCATCAACATAGAGACATACCAAAATCACATTACCTTCAGAAGTATGTTAAACATAAACACCTTATTTCATCTCACATTTTTGAACCCCTGCTTCTTGAAAAACGAATCAGTCTTCAAATTCCAAGCTCTAGGAGCTTGCTTCAATCCATACAAGGCTTTATGCAACTTGTACATCATCCCTTCCTGATTCTTTTTCAAAAATCGAGAAGGTTGTGACACATAGATTTTTTATTATAAAGGACCCTTCAAAAATACAAATTTAACATCCAGATTTATCATAGGTAAATTATTATTAGCAGTTGTAGCAATCACCAACCTGATTATTTCATGTCTAGCTACAGCTACAAACACCTCAAACTAATCTATCCTAGGTTTTTGAAGAAAACCTCTAGCTACTAACCTTGATTTGTGTTTGCCAATTGATCCATCTGGCTTCAACTTCACCTTGAAAAGCCATTTGACGTTGATGGTTTTCTTCTCCTTTGGAAGCTCAGTCAACTCCCAAGTCTTGTTTATTTTTATAGCCTCAAGTTCTTCTTTCATGGCCTTTAGCTAGACTTTCTTCTTGATTGCTTATTTTGTATTCACAAGTTTATAGTCTACTAACATGGCGCACTGAATGACTTCTTCTTCAGAGTCTATTTCAGTATTGCGTAATATGTCAAACTCTGCCAACCTTCTGGGTATTTGTCTCATTCTTTGTTGTCTCTAAACTTGTTCTGAGTCTTCTATAGAACCTAGAATAGTATTAGCTTCTAGCCCTCCTCCAGAAACACTACCTTCAGATATTTGACCACCAGATTCTGGATCATCAGAGTCTGGATCACTTTCAGAGTCTCCGTTAGAGTCACCTCAGACTCAGATTCATCTTCAGATATTTGACCACCAGATTCTAGATCATCATCAGAACCTAGATCAGAATTAGATTCACCTTCAACATCATAATCATCATCTGATTCTGACTCATCTTCAAATTCTCCTTCAAAATCAGACTCGACTTCAACTTCAGAGTCATCTTTTGACTCTGAATCATCTTCAAAACCTACTTTAGAATCAGACTCGACTTCAGCTTCATAGTCATCTTCTGGTTCTGAATCATATTCAAAGTCTCCTTCTGAATTAGAAATCATCAATCACATAGGTTCATCATTAGATTCATAAGCCATCAATAGCATATATTCCTCATCAGAATCTCCTCTTGCTATATTTTCTTCTTCTAACTTCCTTTCCTTGTTTGACCAAAATTTCTTAGCAAAATGGCCAAACCTATTACAATAGTAACACTTAACCATTCTCTTGTCAAACTTCTCATTCCTCTTATGACGTTTCTTCTCATCAGAGTATGAGACTTCTGACTTCTGAGATCCACCATGTCTTTTCCTGGCTTTTAATCAAGATTTCTTCTAGTTCTTCTTGACAAAAGAACCTTTCAGAGCCTCCTCTACCTCTCTTTCAGAGGTTCTCTTAGTCAGACGCAACTCTTGTGCTTATAGACTTCTTAGAAGCTATTAAATTCTCATGGTGCTCAAATTATTAGAATGTTCAATAGCTACAACAATGTAATCAAACAGAGGAGTAAGTGATTTCTATACCTTCTCAATAACCACTTGTTCTGAGAGCGTTTTTTCATAAGCTTTCATCTCATTAGTGATCACGATCACTCTGGTGATGTACTCAGATACCTTTTCATTGTTCTTTATGTTGAGATTTTGATACTGCTTACATAGAGACTGAAGCTTCACCTTCTTTACTAATGTGTCATCGCCATAGCACCATACCAGTGTGTCCCACGCAGCCTTCATCATCATCATCGAATCAGAGATCTTCTCAAACACATTCACATCCACACACTGATGGATGTAGAACAACACTTTCTAATCCTTCTTCCTTGTTTCTCGGTGCATGTTTCTTTGCGCTTCCGCTGCATCTGTACTAACCAGCATGTAACCGTTGTTGATGAACTCGAACACATCTTGAGCTCTAAACAACACACACATTTGAATCATCCACCAATTCCAATTCTTTCTATAAAACACTGGAAGTTTCATATTCCAACTACTGTTTCAACCGTTCATCTTTGATATTGGGCGGGAAATCACTTAGATCTCACAAAACACTTGTATTTCCCGATCCCTTGAAATAAAGAAATGTGATTCTGATACGATTTTGATCTTCAATTCACTATGAATTGAATGAATCTAAAATCAAAACAATCACACACCTCACGTACACTCGTGTTTCCCTTTCCGTGGATCCGAACCAACTCTAGATACCAATTGTTGGAGAACAAGGTTGAAGATGAATATGAAGAAGATGATGATGGAAAAAAGAGAAAACAGAGACACTGTAACTAAGTTTTACTCAAATTGGAAAACAGTTACATTGAATGATTCTACTCTACAATTACAAAGCAAAATGCAATATATACTAAATCCATATTGGGTCAACTAACTAAAGCCCAACACATGGTCTAAAATAAACTAATAATTGACACTAACTATGCAATTACACTTCAATTCTTTTTACTCTTCTAAATTTTTCAAATGAAGTTTTTCATTTTTTTGTCAAAAAACTTTTTTTTTCTTCAAATTTTGCATTTCCTAAATTTCACCTCAGTTTATTTTCGATCATTTTCAATTATTTGACATATTAATAATAATGTTCATCATTTAACCAAGTTTGTAAAATGCTTTCGAATTACTTTCAAATCACTACCCACATCTTCAACTAATTATCTATACCTTATTTAGGATGCACGGACTATAAAGATTATAGATGATAATTATGTTGATGGTTTTGACAGTTGTAAAAATATTTTTTATAGGAGAATAATATTTAAGAATGGATAATCGTCTTTAATAACTAATGCATTACACAAAACTATATGTTGTGATAATGACAACGTTCAATTCAAATTAAATAATTTGATATGTAGAGAAAAAGAACAATGATAATCAATCAAATGACATATAGAAATAAAAATAATAGTATGAGAGAACACAAAAAAAATTATCCAGTTCGATTAAATGATCTATGTTTGGGTGATAGAGTAGCTCTCCAATTCACTATGCTCCAAAAGTTGTTACAAGAAATTACAAATGAGTTATAAGAAAATAACCTTCTAAGTTATCAAGAATAAACCTTATTTTCTACTCAAGTGTTTCTCAAACTATCCAACTCTCAATATAAGAATCACATAAACCCAAGGTGTTTAAAGTGTTTACCAATCCCTATGATAACCCCAAAAGACTGCCACATCCCTAAAATATAACTCTACGTGTAACACCCTTCTAAATCCCGCGGCAATTTAAATAAATAATCAGAGTAAAAACATAAACACTAGGGTGCCACAATTATTTAAAACAAATAAACCAACTATGGTCAAAGTCATGCTTCATTAGGAAACGATTTACCAAAACATAATCATGTTTATCACAGCGGAATAAGAAACATCGTCAATACAACTAAATGGAATTATAATCCAACACCAAATAAAATAGAGTAATCTCATAAAAATCTATAACTATCGTCCCCAGTGTTACAAGATCAGAGCATGACCGACACGACCCAACATAAACGGATAAACTCTACGAGTCATCCTCACCGAGCACTAATGTCGCTACTCCTCAATCTGAAAATGACAACGTGTAAGGGTGAGTCTCATTCTCAATTAGTAAATATTATGCAATTCATAAGCAACAAGCATCATAATATACCGTTCACCCGATCATACATATTCAGATTCACAACTATTATTCATCAATACGTGCAATAATAGATTACACCACATAACACAAAATTCATCCAATCATGATATAACAGAATGCATATGACACAACTGACACTATGCATGTGGTACCAATAAACCGTGGAATTAATCCACCTGACCGATCTACGCCTCATCGAGATACGACCCACCGACACAATTTCTGCACAATGGGAAATATTTCCACCATCGATCCAAACATCACCGAGATCCATCATCGAATGCATATGAATGAATGGACACACATATCATACTTAAAACATCACCGATCATGATGAATAACTCATCTCAACACCACATCACCAAATAAGTATGTACATATTTCCAACATCATTCAAATATCCACGCATTCATCACAATTATAATAATAATCGCAGCCAATTTATCACCACATCAATTACATTGTCACACACATTTCATATACACACAATATTCAATTCTCATCAAGTAATTAAATCGAGTTTTAAAGAAATAAAGTCGGCCACTGCCCATATTCATCATTCATCATATAAAACATTTAATTACTTTCACAACGCCCAAAACGGCACATAAAAAGAGTACACGGATCAAAAGATACGCTATTTAAAAGTTTAGAAAAATTCCCGCACAGCAAGGTTTGCTTAGCGGACCACTAGCGACACGAGGCAGAAGCGAACTTCCTTCTGACCTCCGCTCAGCGGACTTCTAGAGATGTTAGACAGAAGCTAACCAGTTTGGGTCCTCCGCTTAGTGGACCCCCCTCCGCTTAGCGGACCTGCGATTTTACCAATTCCCTGGTCTACAACAGACCCTGCGATTCCACCTATTCTCAGTTCAAAATCGAGTTTAAACAGCATATACAGGCATACAATCATCATACATTCAATCATACACCACCAAACATCATTTAAACTCATTATTAACCAATAGATCATACAAATTGCATCAATTCAATCCAAACTATAACACCCTAACCTAACAATCCCAATATCTAATTGAACCAAACCATACATCAATATACCTATCACTTAAGATCACATAAGAGATACTAAAAGGAAGAGTCCCCCCTTACCTCGATGGATATTCTTGAATCGATCCTTGAACTTTGGGATTTTCCTCCTTTCCTTTGCTCTTCTCACTTCTACGATAAACTCTTTTTCTCCCAAACCTTCTCTTGCTCCTTTCTTTTCTATTTTCCTCAATAATAAAACAATAAAATAATTAGGACTAAGTGTAGAGCTTTTTACTCCATACAGCCACTAATTACACCTCACACCCCCAAAAGTCCAATATTCTCTTCTTATTTATTTACTCCATTATTTTAAAAAATATTCATAAACTAAATTTTAATTAAATAATTAACCAAAATTCAATTTATCTAATAATTCAAAAATACGGGTGTTACACTACGAATTTTACCATTTGATTTCTCAATAGGATTTCTATCTTATGCAACTTGTTCCTAACAAATGAGAGAAAACCCATATTATAACTAACAAAATGTTAACTGGCCAAGATATGACCCATTAACAAACGGATCTACAAGCAAGCCTAAAACTATTAGTACCAAAATATGTCTCATTTCTTTCTCTTTTTCTCACGTGAGGTTTTAAGGCATATTTACAACAACTCTCTCCACCTTGACTTTAAACTGATGGTGATGTCAATTGAACCACCAAACACCTTGTCGATTTCTTCAAAGCTTGAATCACTCTTCAACAAATTTGATCAAGTCCAAGCAATGATTGAACCTTGAACTTGGCAATGATTTGGTGAACATATCAGTTGGATTTTCTTCCGAGGGCACTTTTTGAACCTGAATCTCCTTTGACTCTATCATGTCCCTTATAAAGTGTAAACGAATGTCAATGTATTTTGTCTTCTCATGATAAATTTGATGATTGGTCAGGTGAATGGCAATTTAATTGTCAAAATTTATCTTCACACATTCTTGAGTAATCTCTTACTCCCCAATCATGTCTTTCAACCATATGGTTTCCTTGACCCCTTCAACAAGGGCAATATATTGTGCTTGAGTACTAGATAATGCGGCCATTGATTTTCTATTTTCCTTCTAGCCTGTAGTTGTCCCAAACAATGAAAACACAAAACTTGATAAGGATTTTCTAGTGTCCACATTACATGCATAGTCAGAATCAACGAAACCTACAAATCTTCTTCCTCGTGAATTGACGTTGTGTACTTTAAACCACCCTTTAGCGAACCATTTTAGTACCTCAGCACCCACTTCAAAGCTTTCCAATGAACCTGACCAGGATTTTTCATAAACTGACTTACTATGCTGACTGCATATGATAAGTCTGGTTTACTACAAACCGTACCATACATAATGCTTTCAACCTCACTTGCATAAGGAGTACTCTCCATTATCTTCTTTTCTTCGTTAGTTTGAGGACATTGTTTAACCGAAAGCTTCGTGTGATAACCCAAATGAATGTTGACGGTTTTAGCATCTAGCATTCTAAGTTGCTTATTTCTCTGTTAACTTTCTTTTATATTATTTCGTTGTTTCATCTCTCTTTATTTCTATCAATTAACATAAATATTTATAAACCCGATTTTTAAAATTCAAATATCACAATTCACCAAATATCTCTTCTGTTTGGATATTCTAGGTCAATAAGAGTTACTTTTAAAGGTTTGCAAGGACGATATTTGGTGTATGAACTTTAAAAAAAAATGGTGAAGCATGTAACTAAATGTCGAGATAAGCGCTTCTAAAAAAAATCTCCTTTTAGAGAAGAAATTTCAATTAATCATGTTCCCAATATAAGATGTTATTTCATGGACTTTACGGCATTGTTGATGGCTATTTGAGTTTGAGGTTAGTGAGGTGTTTCAATGGAGTTTAAAATTCTTTCAAGAGTGAAGCATCTGGGATCTCCCAAGATAACACGTGATTATCATCTAGCTTAACCTCATTCTCATTTTTTTTCCTTGATCTTAGGGTGTATATGATTAATGAATGACTGTGTTGTTGAGGCTATACTGACAATTATTATGGAATATGTGGATTATTTAATTACATTAATTGTTCCCATGATAGATAGTTGGAGATAATTTTGACTGAAATATAATTAATATTTTTTAAAAAATTTAAAAATAATAAATAGAAAAACAAAATTAACTAAAAAAAAATGAATGGGGTAGTATATAATATAATGTTGACAAGATTCAATTGATTAAGATATTAAACGCTACACATGCATTAATTGCCTAAAATATATAGATAAATGATAATGATAAGCTAGTTAGCTGTCTTAGTGTCTTGTATGATACATGGATCCCCTTTTCATGTGTTTGAATACATAGTATATATCAGTACTAGTTGCCAATATTGATGCTTACATTTGCCAGCTAAACAAAAATATAAAACTCTCAAGTCATTTTTGGTACACTTTCAAAACAAGTTGGACTCTACTTACTTTTATTACATTAGGAAGTATAGGAACAATGAATTTGAAAATCCAGCTAATTTGTAGTTTTTGTGAGTATTCATAATATGATTTTTTGGAATATTAAACTTAATGCAATTATATCTAACCCAACCCTTTTGAAAGCCAAAAGCATAAACATCCTCTTATACGAGTATTTTTTGTGTTAGGAGAATCTATTAAATACAAAATAAAAATAAATATTTAAAAGTGTCTCTAAATTATATTCAGATTTTAAGTTAAGCTAAAATTATTTAGGCTTAAACTTTTTTTTTGTCATTTTATTTTAGTTTGGATAACGATAATTATGTTATAAAGACAAAAGTTAAACATATAAAAAAAACTCAAAAAATCTATTATTTATCATTCATCTTCATCACTTTCGATCCATATTATCATTCAAATTAAAAAAAATTCAATGACGGTCAATCTATATGTTCATTCAAACTCACACTACAACAAATAGCATTTTTTATGACGAAACTTTCACCACGTACCATACAAAATTGCGGGTACATACAAAATTGCGGGTACATGTGACCGAAACGCATTGTTTTATTTAAAAAATAAAAATAATAAATCAGTTACCTCGAATTTAAATAAAATCGACATAATTATATATGTTCAAGGTTTGAGGTTCGATTCTCAGCTCTTTTTATTTAATATTTTATATGGAATAAAAAATGTGCCTTTATTTTTTTTAGATTTTACGACGGATATGTTACCTCGGTTTTCTGTAAAAACCGAAATAAAAACTCCCTATTTTTTTTTCTGCAACTTAAAAGAGGCCTTTATTTTTTGTAGATTTTATAGGATGGTTTGTTATCTCAATTTTTTAGATTATCCGAGATAAATACTCTTTATCTTTTTAATTCCTTAATTGTCTACCTAAATCAATTTTCGAGCCCTAACGAAAGAACACTTCTTCTCCAAGGAGTCATAGAGAACGAAAAAAACTCACTCCACGTATGTTATTATTTTTCTTGTTGTTGTTGTTATTGTTGTTGTACTCCATTATTAATGTTCTTGTTGTTGTGGTTCTTTATTATTGTTGTTCTTGTTGTTGTTGTTCTCCATTATTGTTGTTCTTGTTGTTGTTTTTCTCCATTACTATTGTTCTTGCATGTTGTTATTGTTGTTGTTGAGAAGCATTACTTTGAATTGTTTTAGGTTTTGGATTTGGTGTTTTGGATGGTTAATGTACAAACTGCCTCAAGAATCAATGAATATGGGAAAGACTTGGACCTCTCCAAGATAATTTAGTGTAAGTTATCAAATATGAAGCATTTCCTTTATTTTTGTTTTAGCATTATTCAAAGTTAGTATAGGATGAATGGTGATAGATTAGTGTGTATGAAACCATAGAATGAAACCCCTAAATTAGTTGTAACCTTAAGCTGACATATAAGAAACCATAGAATAAAATTTCCATTAAGTAAAATTACAAAAAGTTTATTTTTTATTAATCATATCTAAATCTTCTAGATGATAGAAAGTTTGACCAAGTATAATATGTTTCATCATCATCATCATCAGAATCGATGATGATTGACCTTTTCACATTTCTTCTTCTTGAGAGATCTCTTGGGTCTCAAAGGCTCGGTAGCAGCACGGTCTCTTTCAACGACTTAGACCTCTACATCCACATCAGCTTCTGTTCTCTCAGCATTGGATGAAGTACTCGGTTTTTATTTTGGTTATTTCATGACTTGGACCTCTTCTTTGATTTCTTTGAATAAAGTTTCAGCAGAAGTACTCATTTTGATTCTTCCTCTTCTCTGATTTCTTTGGATAAAGTTCTTTCGCTTTTATATTGATTCTTCTGATTCTTCCTCTTCTCTGATCTTTGGAAGTCTGAAATCCAAAATATTCCATGCATGTCAACGACTAGTAATTCCTTCTAATTACTGCTTCTTTCATTCTCCATGTTTTCTTATCCTGGAAGTTGGAAAGATCTTCTGATAAACTAACTACCTTGAGCTATTGAATGATTACATCTCTTTGTCTTTTCAAATTTCTTTTTCCCTTCTTTGATATTACTTCCACTCCTTACGCATTATTTGATGTGATTACGTGTACATTGTAGGTTCCCAATTAATTATGTCATTGATGTTATTTTTGTTCTTGTTCTCCATTACTGTTCGTGTTGTTGTGGTTCTCCATCCACTTCTAAAAATAATAAAAATCTTGATGCTGGGAATCGAACCCACGTGCAGTTATCTTTACCCCTCGGTGTTTTAATAATCGAGGTGATAAGGGATAGCTTTTCATGATGACCTACGTTACCTCGCTTCTGTATCCGACGTCAAACGCATTTCACGTCCGACATTAGATGTGTTTTTTGTAGTAGTGTCAGAAAATTCAATCACCCCCACCACACAAAAAATCACTATAACTAGAAAAAACTCTTTCAAACTCTAAGATTATTCTGATTATTAATTTCAAAACAGAAAATGGTTTAAAAAATAGCCTAATAACTTACATGAGAAATTCACATATATTAAATTTTAGAATAGTGCATGTATGTGTATGATGATGTATTATGCATGACTATGTTAAACAATGTGTATGACCATGCTAGATTAGGTAGGTGAATAATTAACTTTGAGTAAGTTGCAACCATTTAAGTGTTCATAATGTATATAAGAGTGAAGACTCTTACAATAGAGATTAATACAAATGAATATACAAAGTAAGCAAAGCTTGCATGGTGTTGATGAAGCTCTCTCCTTTTTCTTCATGAGCAATGTATCATTCTAGCATGGTATCATACGCATACGAGAGACCTTATTCAGCTGAATCATCTCCAAACCTTGTGCGTTTCACCATTGTTGAAGGTTTTCACGCTTCAAATAAGATGAATTGTAATCATATTCCTGAGGTTTTAGAGAAAACATAATTGTTTTCTTGAGTCATTTGTGGCTTGTATAATGTTCGTGTTATCACTCAAGTTTTAAGCTTCAAAAAAGATAATAATCTTTTTCACGGTTTTATTCAAGCAGCACCTTGAGTTTCGGAGAAACATCAATGGCGGATCTTGTACAAACTCCAACAGAATCTCCACAAGGCATGCAAACTTCACAAGCTTCGATGAATCGACTCACTTTTTCAGGTACCTCAAACACCTTTGCACCAAAAATGTCCGTTAAGCTTCAAGAAAATAATGTCTTGCTTTGGAATAAAAAAGTTGAAAGAGTAATTCTCTCACACAAGCTCCACAAAGTAGTTGTTAATCCAGAAATCTCACCTATGTTCAAAATTGAAAATGATCGAGTTGCCAACATGATATCTGAAAACTTTGAAGCCTAGATTGTGCGA
This sequence comes from Vicia villosa, assembly GCF_029867415.1. Lineage (NCBI taxonomy): Eukaryota > Viridiplantae > Streptophyta > Magnoliopsida > Fabales > Fabaceae > Vicia > Vicia villosa. The sequence continues at coordinate 61,957 of NW_026705118.1, read as the reverse complement.
GATCAGGCTATATTCACACAATTTCTCTCGATAATTTCTGAAGTTATTCTACCATGCCTCTTATCTTGCAAACATGCCTATGAGATTTGGGACAAGGTGCATAAACACTTTAACTCTCAGATGAAAGCTTGATGCCACCAACTTCGCTCATAACGGAAAACTAGCAAGAAAGGTACCAAGACTATCTCTAAATATGTTTCGCATATTCATGCTATTGCATACTATTTTCTTGCCATCGATGATATTACAAGGGCTACTAGAGGAGTACAACCATTTAATTATGATAATCTATAGCAAAGCGGATCTAACATATATCTATGCTATTGGATTCCTCTTATATGTCAAAGTAGCTCAGCTGGACAAGAACAGTCAATAGTTGGCTTAACTTAGAAGTTACCAAACATAGTGTCTATAATGCTAATGGCCATTACTATTTTCGTGGTAGGAAGGAACACATGTGACCCAAGTCGAGGCCGGAAAACTTACACAATGGAAACAGGCTTGCATGTCAAGTGTGTAACAAGTATGGTCACTCTGTCCTTGAATGTTGGCACATGTTTGATGAGAATTTTGAACCTGCTCATCACAAGTCTCATTCCCATGGATCAACACGCGACAACTCAATTGTACGCAAAGCTCAAAGGCTTAAGAATTGCCTGCTCCACAAGCAACAACTTACTTAGCACATCATAACTCATTGGAAGTTCATCAGGATTTCAAGTCACATGCATGATTTGCATATTCGGGTGCTTCTTATTATATTACATCTAACATTAGGAATTTACACCATCTTTATTCTTGTGCAGGACCTAACAATGTTTTAATTGCTAATGGACATACTCTAGAGGTCAAAACAATTGGTCATTCTCAAGTTTCCTCTATTGTATCAAATTATGTGTTGAATCTAACTGATAAACTACATGTGCCATCCATTAGTAGGAAATTAATATATGTTTATAAGCTTTCCAGTGATTACAATGTATATTTTTAGTTTCATTCTAACAAGTGTTTCATTAAATCTTAGGCATATAATACAGTGTTACATGAAGGATTTCTATATGAAAGTGGCTTGTATTACTTCACCGGCCTTTCTTTGGAACCTTCAAGGAATTACTTGAGTCACAAGTCACAAAGTTCATGCCTGATTGTCAATCATACTTTATCTTCTCATGTTCATACTAAAACTCAATTTGTAAATACAGATGTTAGTCCCAATGTCTGGCCCATATGGAATGCTAGGTTAGGACATGCCAATCATAGAGCTCTAAAGAGCTTCTCTCAATTGTGTAATATCCCTATAAGCAATTAAAATGTTACTGATTTTTGCAATTCATGATGTGTTGGTAAATATCACAAGTTAATTTCATGATTTTTTTTATAACAAAAATATAAAGCACCATAGACATTTTTATTATAATAAACACATTTAAGCATATTACATTTAGAGGTCTTATCTCTATGGATATGTTACTAAAACCTTTAGCATTATTTTTAGGTTCACCTAGATTCCCTTTGATTCTGCGGATATTCTGCCTTTATGTGACTTTTTTTCTGCACTAGAAGCAAGTTGCAAAGACGGTTGATCCATGAGATCCATGTCTTCGTCAATTTCACTTTCCCAGTCTTTATCTTGTGGCTTCATGTCTTTGGCCTCTTGTTTACCATGAAAATTGGTAAACAACGCTAGTCTCTTATTGAAGTTTGCTTTGCGAAATCGACTAGTGAATTTCAAGACACCATGCTTAAAATGAATGATAAATATTTGTTTGATTTTGATAGTGATCGAAACCCCGTTGCTAGTTTTAGAAAAATTACAGTAAATAACTGGTTCAAAATGTAAAGACTTTGAAAAGAAACTGTAAAAAAAGATTAAAGAAAATGCAAATGAAAAACTTGACATTAATTGAAAGTTGGTGATTCAAACGTACATTGCACTCATCAGACTCATTTTATGCTTCGCTGGATACTTTGAGTTTTACGTGAGTTTTGGTATTAAGTTTGAACACCCCTAAATCTAATTACGAAACTTTTATTTACAGTACCAATTGGTAACTGATTTGTGGCAGACCTTCCTTCAGTAGGCGCCATGTATCCACTAACTTTAGTTAACCGCCTCTGCACGTATTTATACTTATGGATACCATGACGAACGATTACCACATTATGTTCGTCCGTAGTAACTGCTTCTGTCTAAGAAACTGCCTCTGTCGACTGATCCACCATCCTATAACGAAATATACTAAGTCCATGTCTTCCTTCGGCCAGTATTTCGACTTCTCTTCTGCACCTCTCTATATCAACTTTCTTATTCGTCTGGGAATGGCTTCCTACACCCCACATGATTTTAGCTGGGTTTTTGACTTTATCGAAAATCCCAGCTAACACCTCTATAACTTTTAGTGTTAGATTTTTTTTTCTTTTTGTCACCTTCTTTGTTCTTATCTACTCTTTTTAGTTCCATTTCATGTTTTCTGCAATTTCGAACAAGGTAGTCAATTCCATAGAAGACGAGCTCTTTGATTTAGATGTCGCATTAAATTTAGGTTAACAGCTGCAATTTAGGCATCTAAGGACTTTGATAACCAAATTCCCATTTCAAAAGTTTTTACCTAGAGCTCTCATATGATTCACAATGTGAATAAAACATGTTTCCATATCATGAATATTTTCCTCAAGTCTCATTCTAAAAAGCTCGTACTCATGGGTCAATATGTTCATCCTAGTCCTTTTTATCCCGATTGTACCTTCATGGGTAAGTTGAACGACATCTCATATTTCTTTAGCAGTCTCACAGTGAGAAACACGAAAAAAACTCATAAATATTGAGAGTGATAATGATAATGGTTTTAGATTTCAAATTGTGTTGCACTTTTTCCTTGATATATTTGGTCCATATTTCTCTATATATGTTCTCCACAACACAATCAACTAAATGTTTAGGAATAAAAGAACTCTTTTTAACAACAATCCATATTGCATTACACATCCCATATATAAAGATTTTCGTCTTCTCTTTTCAATAAGCATACCCCCTCTCCATTGAAGGATGGAGGTTTGTTTAGTAAATCGTTTGAAGTCACTTCTACCTCCTAAAATAATTTATCATATAAATGGAGTTAAACTCTGATGCCACTTGTTGAACAAGAAATTTCAAACACAAGAGGGATGGTAAACTTTTATATTATGATTTTATATGTGTTATCACAAGAACGACTGATTTAAAATGATTTATATTAAAAACAAAGATTAACAGAGAATAAACAACAAAAAAAGATAAATAACATGAAAAAAAATAAAAGACAGTAATATAGAGATAAAGTAAAAAAATCACACTAAAGACTATCTTAATTCGACCTTAAACTACACAACCAACTTTAATTCTTCAAAATTTTTACTTGAAATTTCTACTTGAGAGTTCTCATTTTTCTTTCATTTGTTTTCTATTAGAGCGAACTGTTTTTTTTTTTTTTTTCATAAACATTTTCCTTTTTTAAAATAATTGTAGAACATTACTTTTTATTAGCAAAAATGCACTTTTCTATTACTTAGAGTAATTTAAATACAAAATATTATCGATAAAAAAATAATCATTGAACATTACTTTTTTAATTAAAAAAATCTACGATGTTCTGTTAATTACTTTAATTATATAAATTATTATTAATTAAAAAATAATTGTTGGGCCAGCTGTAATTCTAACAAAGCATTATTGTTAGCATCTTCTTAATTGTTTTATTCTTCATCACACAACTAATCCATTTGATAATAATTGAGATAAAGAAACTAAATCAAACGCACTAAAACATTATAATATGGGTCATTATGAGCCACATACAAACGTTGTTGCCACTTGCCGCTATAATGATTGATGTCTAAAATCCCAATCATCCCCAGGTTGTAAATTTGGTTTTACTGTCTTTTGCTTTTTCAAGAGGCAAATATCGACAGGATCCAGACGTACATACTTTAGTATCAGAAATGCTGTAGACAAATTTTTAATGAACACTGAATTATCATAATTTCATCCCCCAAGAAGTATAGGATAAGAAAAAGTACTATACTCCTTATATAAAATACGATTCTTTAAAATGGTTTCCACATGCTTCTGAAATTGTCTCGACAAATTTTTTAGTTAATAAAGTTATATATATATATATATATATATATATATATATATATATATATATATATATATATATATATATATATATATATATATATATATATATATATATATATATAAAAGGCATATTGTTATGAAGAAATCAAAGCCCAAGAGAATTATGAAACAGCCCGTGTGGCTAAAAGACTTTATTTTAAAACAATAAGGTGCAACTAGTAATATTTTAGTTTATGTTTTGTTGTTTTTAGATTATGGCTGGCCCATGGCCCTTTTAGGAATATAAACCCTACTATTTATATTGTATTCTGCAGCAGCCATTAGTAAGAAGAAAAGTTGATTTTATCTTATTGTCTTTTAATGCTTTCTAGATCTAGGGTTATTGAACACATATCTATCATTGGTGCTTTCCTTTACCTTCTCAAGACCTCTCATGGCTCCTCCAAAACCTCCAAACCCCTCTTCTAAAGAGATTTTAGAAGAAGCTTTACAAATGTCCTCATTACACTTAAACAATGCTATGGCTGAAACACAAGAGCAAATGGATGTAAGATTTGCTCAAGTTCATGAAGATATTGCCAAACAAGTGGGTCAGCTGCATACAAGGTTAGAGAATGACAAAATTGAAGAAGAATCAAAATACCAAGCTCTTATGGCAGCTCTGCAGAAAATTTCCATTCAAAAAGAACCCCAAACTGCTGTCCATACCCATTCTGCACATGCTGGTGGCAGCACATCAGGTATACAACCCTCTTCTTTATCTTTTGGGTCACCTACTTTAACCCATGTGAGCACACCCACCCAATCACCCATTAATCACACTGCTACACCTAATCATTCTGCAGTTCGGCCAACCGCAGCCCACACATTCGCACCCACTCAGCCAACAATTTCTATACACCCCCATTCACACGTTTTACACCCCCCTTTCGTCCCTTATCCTCCATACACCCCCCAATCTGTTTTTGCCCCTTTTTCCCAACCAGATCCATATCATAACCTAGCCCACATACCACCCTTGCCACCTATTCGCTCACCCAAGCTGGACCTACCCCTTTTCGATGGATCTAACCCTTTAGAATGGTTATTTCAGGCTGATCAGTTTTTTAGCTTTTATAATCTACCACCCGAAAATCGTTTGTCTTTAATTTCTTTTTATATGAAGGGAGATGCATTAGGCTGGTTTAAGTGGATGCATCATAATCACTTGTTAACAGATTGGTTATCTTTCACAAGAGCTTTAGAATTACGTTTTGGTCCTTCTACTTTTGAGAACCATCAAGCTGAATTATTTAAATTAAAGCAAACAGGATCTGTTATGGAGTACCAAACGAAATTTGAACAGCTTGGCAATCAAGTGGTGGGACTGCCACCTTTGGCAATTCTAAATTGTTTTATCTCAGGTTTAAACATAGATATTCAGCATGAATTAGCTATCCTAAAACCCACATCTATATCCCAAGCCATTGGACTTGCCAAATTAATCGAGTCTAAACTCAAAGAAACCAAACAAAAGTTCATTAAACCCTTCTCATCAAACTACCAAAAACCAACACCTACCAACCCAAACACCCAGAATTTTAAACCACAAACACCTTCAACCCAACCCAACCCTAACCTTCAAAATAACTCCAACTCACAACAGCCCAGATTTCCTATACGCAAACTAACCCAAGCCCAACTACAAGAACGACGAGCCCAAGGCCTTTGTTTTAATTGTGATGAGAAATTCATCACGGGTCATAAATGCTCTACAAACAGATTTTTCATACTCTTGGCTGAGGAAGAGGGAGTGATGGTTGAACCAGAAAATGAAAACATGGAAGAACATTCAATGGAGGCAGAATTTAAGGATACTTATTTTCAGCTATCCCCCCAAGCTTTAACCGGTCACTATCACCCACAAACACTAAAATTCAAAGGCAAAATCCAAGGGTTATCGGTGATGGTTTTGGTTGACACGGGTAGCACTCATAACATTATGCAGCCTAGAATTGCTCATCACCTAAATTTACATACAACCCCAATCAACCAATTTTCTGTTATGGTGGGAAACGGATCTCATCTCCAATGTGAGGGAATTTGCAACAATGTTCAAATCTTCCTTCAAAACAAACCTTTTACCCTTCCATTCTATTTGTTACCTATTGAGGGTGCGGATATCGTTCTAGGTATGGCTTGGCTTCGAACCCTTGGACCCATTCAAGCTGATTTTTCAATTCCCTCCCTCACCTTTCAACATCAGAATACCCCACTAACCCTCACCGGCGACCCCAGCTCAACACCCACAAATACAACTTTCCACCAACTCCGCCAACTTATTCACACCGATGCCATTGCCTCTTTTCACCTATTACTCATGGAACCCATCCAACAACCCCCCCAAACAAACGAACCCAATATTTCAACTCCATCTAACCAAAACCCTTTACCACTCCCACTCACCACCCTTTTGACAAAATTTCAATCTATTTTCCAACAACCAAAAGGCTTACCACCATCTAGACCGCATGACCATCATATAACCCTTCTCCCAAATACACCACCCATCAATGTGAAACCTTACCGTTACCCACACACAAAAAAAGACACCATGACCAAAATGATTCAAGAAATGCTCCAAGAAGGTACCATCAGACCTAGCACTAGCCCCTTCTCATCCCCTGTTTTATTAGTCAAAAAGAAAGACGGGACTTGGCGATTTTGTGTTGATTATAGAGCATTGAATGCTGTGACTGTAAAGGACAGATTTCCCATACCCACTATTGATGAGCTTTTAGACGAACTTAATTCAGCCACAATTTTTTCCAAGATAGATTTGTGTTCAGGATACCATCAGATCAGATTAGCATCAGAAGACACGTATAAAACAGCTTTTCGAACTTTTGATGGGCATTATGAATTTCTTGTAATGCCCTTTGGCCTAACAAATGGGCCTTCTACTTTCCAATCGGCTATGAATGACTTACTCCGCCCCTACTTAAGAAAATTTGTACTTGTTTTCTTTGATGATATTTTAATTTACAGTCCTAATTTTGAAGATCATCTAACACATTTGCAGGTTATTTTTGAGTTATTGGCTAAGCAAGCTTTTTTTGTGAAGTTATCTAAGTGTGTTTTTGCCGCAGTTCAAATTGAGTACCTAGGACACATCATTTCAGCCGGCGGTGTTGCACCGGATTCAAACAAAATTAAAGCCATTGTTGATTGGCCAGCACCACGTTCACTCTCGACACTCCGCGGCTTTTTAGGTCTCACCGGTTTTTATCGACGATTTGTCAAAAATTACGCCACACTCGCCGCTCCCCTCACCGACTTGTTACGTTCCACTAAATTTACATGGAGTACAGAGGCTGCTCAGGCCTTTACAGAGCTAAAACAGAAAATGACAACCATGCCGGTATTAACACTGCCGGACTTTACAAAGGAATTTACAATAGAGACTGATGCTTCTGGCGTCGCCATTGGCGCTGTTCTATCCCAGGAAGGCCATCCAATTGCGTATTTCAGCAAGAAACTTTGCCCACGCATGCAAGCTTCATCGGTCTATGTAAGGGAAATGTTCGCCATCACGGAGTCAGTCAAGAAGTGGCGGCAGTATCTCTTAGGTCAACGGTTTCACATCTACACGGATCAAAAGAGTTTAAGAGATATGTTATTACAACGCATACAAACTCCAGAACAAGAAAAATGGACGGCTAAGTTACAAGGATTTGATTTTGAGATTTCATACAAACCTGGAAGATCGAATCTTGTTGCAGATGCCTTAAGTCGTAAACTGGAACCAGCAACACCAGTCCTACTTGTCCTGTCTTCACCTTTGCCAGATTTACTCCAGACCTTGAAACAGTTTTATACACAAGACAGTGTGGGTCAGAATTTGATGCAGTTAGCAATAGCAGAGAAAAAGAACCCAGCATTCAAGGTGAACCAAGGATTATTGTATTACAATAACAGAATTTTCATACCGGAAATAGATGATTTAAGACTTCAGCTCATGAAGGAATACCACCAGACACCAACTGCAGGTCATTCAGGCGTGAAGGCTACGTTGGCCAGATTAAGGGCATCATTTTGTTGGCCAGGTGTGTACCTCAATGTGAAAGAAATGGTTAAAAACTGTTCAACATGTCAACATAATAAATATGATACTCAGAAAAAGAAGGGTTTGCTCCAACCATTACCAATTCCGAAACAAGTTTGGGAAGAAATAACTATGGACTTTATAACAAACTTACCTAGTTCATGTGGCCACACAACGATCTGGGTAATTTGTGACCGTTTGACGAAGTACGTTCATTTTCTCCCACTGCCAACTCACTTCTCCGCAAAAGATCTGGCAAATAGATTCACAGTGGAAGTCTTTCGCCTCCATGGCAGCCCAAAGACTATAGTTTCAGATCGTGATCCCCTGTTCCTAAGTAAATTTTGGAAGGAGTTTTTCAGGAACCATGGAACGACTCTGCAATACAGTACCTCATATCATCCAGAGACCGACGGACAAACGGAAGTAGTAAATCGTTCATTAGAAACGTACCTACGCTGTTTTGTGGGAGATCACCCTCGCACTTGGCATAAATTTCTTCATTTGGCAGAATATTGGTTCAACACTTCAGTTCATTCAGCTATCAACATGACTCCTTTTAAGGCCCTTTACGGTAGAGATCCTCCGGGCATCATGGACTATGTTCAGAGTTCTGTTTCAGACTCCACACTTGACGAAGCTCTACATCAACAACAGCAGATTTTAACGCAGTTAAAAGACCATTTACGGAAGAGCAGAGCAACGATGGAGAAACAGGCTAATAAAAAGAGACAGGATGTTACCTTTACGGAAGGAGATTTCGTTTTGATGAAGCTTCAACCGTATCGGCAGCAAACAGTCCACCGCCGTCAGTCTCAGAAGTTATCTCAAAGGTACTTTGGCCCTTTTCGTATCATCAAACGCACCGGGAATGTTACATATTTACTCGATCTACCGTCATCTTCCCGGATTCATCCCATCGTCCACGTGTCACTACTGAAAGCATATCACGGAAAACCACCGTCAATGGGTTTTCAACCAAGTTCTCCGCCGGATCTCATCACTTTCGAAGCAGAAGGTTCACCTGTTTCACGAACCGGAACCACTTCTGGGCTTAGAGAGAAAGAAAAAGGACCTAGTTTGACTGAAGAAAATAAGAAGAGTTTGTGTGATGGAACTAGTTTGAACTCGGTGGAAAAATATCAAATGCAGGAGCAAATGGGTTTAAGTGGTAAACAAAGGGTACTTATCACTTCAGATACTTTGGCAAGTACAAATTCCGGTTATGACAAATCTACCCTTGGAAGTCCCAACGTCTCTCTCCCTTTGTCCAATACAGCCAGCTGTTTGGTACCTGCACCCAGCTGTAACGCGCATGCGCGTGTTCCCCAAGGTTGTCCCACTGCTCGAGATAGTCCCACTTTTTCCAACAAGCAATCTCAGCCCTTGCTTCAGATTCGCCCTTATCCCTTGGAGATTTCCCACGCCCCAATGTTATCTCCTCATGTGACCACCGATTTTCCCTTCAGTAGATGCCCAATTCAAAATTCTGGGCCCACGGTTGTTCGTTCCAGCCCACACACAAATGTTGTGTATCCTAACCAAACATCTTTGAACCTTGAGGACAAGGTTCCTTATGGGCCCCAGAGTAATGTTATGAAGAAATCAAAGCCCAAGAGAATTATGAAACAGCCCGTGTGGCTAAAAGACTTTATTTTAAAACAATAAGGTGCAACTAGTAATATTTTAGTTTATGTTTTGTTGTTTTTAGATTATGGCTGGCCCATGGCCCTTTTAGGAATATAAACCCTACTATTTATATTGTATTCTGCAGCAGCCATTAGTAAGAAGAAAAGTTGATTTTATCTTATTGTCTTTTAATGCTTTCTAGATCTAGGGTTATTGAACACATATCTATCACATATCATATGAGAATGTCTTTTTTATATGAGAATGTGAAAATGAATCTGAACCATTAGATTTTAAAATAAATGGTGGAGATTATGTGAGAATTTTTTTTTCTTTCTCTTCGATTATTAAAATAAATGATGTAGGAGAGAGAAAAAAAGATTCTCACATAATCTCCACTATTTATTTTAAAATTTGATGGTTCAGAATCATTCTCACATTCTCATATAAAAAAAGTATTCTCGTATGATATACCATATATATATATATATGAAAAATAAATTGATCACTAAAGTGATATTTTTATTTTATATTTTTTATGAATGTTTTAAAAACCAAAACGAACCGGTTAGTTGGATTAGTCAAACTGGAATCAGATGAGTCATCAATTTGATCTTATTATTGAACTCGGTAAGTTATTGAAAATAATGTGAATTGGCTAGAACGGTTAAAAACCAATAAATTATTTGTTGTGTGATAACAATATTTAAAATTTGAATTTAAAGAATAAACTTGTGAAATTATAATATTTTGAAATTTTGAAGGTGTCGAGATATTTTTTAGAGACCGAATCAACCAGTCCGGCCGGTTTAATAATTATATAATTTTATTATAGAGATCGATTTATTCAATCGAGTTATCTGATTTAGTCATGTGATTCGACCAGTGACTCAATGATTCGACCAATAAATTACTGACTCAATATTTCCATTGTTGACCGGTCCGATTTTAAAATATTATTTTTTATATTTATTTATGTTAAACAATATTTCCAACAATTTGACTCTAATAATTATAACAATTCTATGTTAATAATTTCATATTTTTCTTTTTCTAATGCAACTTAAAAATCTAATTACATCCAAAAAAATACTCTTTTGTATTTTTTTCCTTATTGTACTTAAGTTAATATGCTGATAAGGAAAGTATTAGAGAGTGGAAAAATTTGTGGGTACAAATTTGAGAATGGAGAAGAGAGATTCACTCATTTATTTACAATAGGTTGACGACATCCTAATTGTTAGAGAAAGAAAATAGTCAAATATATGGATAAGGCAAGCTTGTTGCTTTTTGAAGTGATGTCAGATCTTAAGGTTAATTTTATCAAGAGCTCATTAGTTGGAATAAACATTCGGTGGTTTGAAGAGGCAACAAATATATTGAATTGTAAAATTGGAATAGTTCCCTCCAAGTTCCTTAGTCTTTCAATTGGGGTCAATCTAAATAGAAAAGAAATTTGAAAACCAATGATTGAGGCCGTGAGGAATAGATTGTACGTCTATATGAAAGAACTTTCAGTTATTCATTGGTGGTGGTGTGGTAATTTTAAAATTTGTCATGTATGTGCTTCTAGTCTACTTTCTTTCTGTCTTCAAAGCAGTATAATTGCTAAAGTTGAATCTCTCTTTAAGTAATTTATTTGGGGTGGAAATGAGAATGAGAGGAAAATAAATTGGGTCAAACGAAATAAGGTGTGTAGGCATGTTAAAGAAGGGGGACTAGGTATTAGAAACCTAATTGTAATTAATTTGGCACTTTTAGAAAAGTAGGAGTGGAAAATAAAATAAAAAAAGGAGTGGCTTGTGGTTTAATTATATGGTTAACAGATATGGTTGGAACGAGGGGTCAATTAGAATAGATATTACAGACGGTTCGAACTAATGGAAAGCTATTTACAATCTTGAGTTAGACGATTGTAAGTTATGAAGTACTACTTTGTTAGGGAGACTTACAAGGATCAAATGTCTAGTCTTCCATACTATTTTAATTCGTTATGGTCTAAAATTTGGCATAAATCTATACCTTTAAAAATATCATGTTTGGCTTGAAGATTGTTCCAAAATAGATTAACCAAAAAAGATAATCTTGTAAGAAGGGTCATACACTACTATGAAACACACATTTAAGCTCAGACATAAAATTGATTTAATTTCGGTTATAGAGGCGAGGTAACGAAGGGTGTCATAATTACTTACCACTTAATCCCTCGGTTTTTGAATAACCAAGGGGATAGTTGAAATAATTATAGATTTGATTCCCAACAAATGCATTTTTTGAGTTGTAATTCCTTAAGAGACTAGGTTGTCATTGAGTTTGTAATTAGGTTAATTATTGAATTAAGTCCTTATTGAGAAGGCAAAATCACTCAAGCAGGTGGACTGGAGGTAACTTAATTAACAACGAATCAGGATAAAAATACATGTCTTTATTTTTACTATAAGCTTTGTTGTTTATGTTCTTGGGTGGGAAAAATTTTAATCTTGAAACTCAATTCAAATCATCTATTTCTTATGTTTCTTTGAACCTTCACTTAGGGTTTGTTTGGCTGTAAGGAAAAATAGAGAAGAGAGAAAGAGGTGAGAAAGAGTGTGCGAAGAGAGAAATAGGTGAGAAATAGAATAAATTTAATGTAATGTTTAGTATAAATGAGAAAGAAGAGAAATAGGATAGAGAGAGTAATAATGATTTAAGGAATTGACAATAAAACTCTTATCTTAAAAAAATCATTCTAATTATAATTAATATTAATTGGGTCTTTCTAACCAGTGCCCTCAGGGTAATCGTTAAGCATTCCAAAAAAGAAAATATTTTATAAAAAATTTAATATTTCAATTTTTAATACATTAAATACGCAGATTACCGAGATAAATTTACTATTTTAAAATTTTTAACCATTGTCCTGAGGGCACTGGTTAGCATTTCCCATATTAATTTAATAAACTGCTTAGATTTTATTTTAAATCATTATTTATTTTATATTGAATTTTATAAGTAATTTTTTTATTAATTAATTAAATTTATTAGTTTAATACGTTCTTAAATTTAAACCGGCTACTTTAGACAAAATAATAGTAGTTCAATTTTTTTATTTGAACGTAGTTTACATAATTTTTCATTTTTAAATTAATTAAAAAATATATAAAAATATAACTTTTCACATTATAATTTTCAAATCTACTATCAAACAATTCAAAATATTATACTAGTCAGTCATTTAGCACAACATAATCACTTCGTTTTTTTGTCTTTTGTGATACAATAAAGGGTACAATTGAAATAGAGTAAAAGATGCAACTCTATCTTGTGTTTCTTCTCATATCTAGAAGATTATAAAAATGGTGGAGTCCATATACTTTACCTTTAATAGGAGCATCCTCCAGTTTTTTACATCACATCACTAGTTTCTCAAAATATTTTAAGAGAATAAAAAAAAATCTTCAATTACATTCATAAACTCTTTAGCATGATCACATTCATACATATTTTTTTCAAAATCAACAAACATAGTATGATATATCTACTAGAATTAGTGGATTTAAATTTTTCTTCACTATGGTATATCCATGTATAGCTTTTGTTAAGGCAAAACCATTACATATAGTATAAAAACAATTTAAATGAGAGCATATGATTTTTTAGACTTAGTTTTTTCTATATGAACAACAATTATCTTAATAACTCATCTGCTCAATCTTAATATTCTTTTGTCAATCGATAAAGGGATATCCCTTTCTGATGCATAACCTAATTATTCATTTATCTATTTTTGATCCGTAAAAAATAAAAAAAAATAAAACAATGACAAGTGTAAATTTTTTCTACCGCTTATTTGATATTAAAAATTTTGATTTACTCAAAATCTAAAAAACTATCAATAATCATATGAATAAACTAAGTATTATATCAATATAAGTATTATATCAATATAGTAAATAATATGTATAAGGATCATGCTAACATGTGCCTTTAAGATACATGTTACATGTTAGCATTTTCTTATGTATAATGTTATGAACTACAATTTCACTTATTTTTCACCATGTATCATGGGCTCTAAACTTAATCTAAACAATATATGTATATATTTTTAGGGTGTGACTATATAGAATATATTTATAAAAAATAGTGGTATGAAGTTAGTTTTATAACATAAGATATAAAGTTTAAATTTTTATCATATATAGTTGTAAAACAAAAATTAATTTATTTTATTATAAAATATTATCTTGTTCATTTTTAAAGTTTTTAGTTAATTAAAAAATATATTTGAAATATTAGGTTATTAAATTCTCTCTTCAAACTTAAATAAAATATAAGTCACATATCAACAATATAAATAATATAAGTGATACATTATTAAAAAATGAAAATATAAAAATTCAATTCATTTAAATTTTAAAAAATAAAAATATAAAAATTAAATTCATTTAAGTTTAAAATAGAGAATTGATTTAGTCAAATAAAAATACAAATACATCTATAATTAAACCTAAAATATAACATCAAGTCATGAAAAATGTATTATGTATATATTTTATCTAAATTTAAGCTGAATAAATTAAACTTCATTGTTTAATTCTTTTTTATATTAAAAACCGAAAACAATATTTATCCAATTATACTCACCAAATACATTTCATTCAATTTCAGTCCTAATAAACTTTTCTTCTACATTTGGTAACGTACGTATTCGTCTCTTTTGGAACTGGTCCTTCCATTTATTCTAGTCATTATCATATGGACTTTTAAAAAGGCACCACATAATAAATTTCTAGAGTATTTAAAAGAACAACCTATTTTAGTAAACATTAAATTAGAAACTAAACTTGAATTTAAATGGAAATTAAAGATACATCTACTCCTTATAAAATATAAAAATAAATTAATTTTAAACTATTTATTTTATTTAACGGAAGTTCCAATGCAAAGATCTTGGTACTTGGTACCGTAGATTAAAAACAATAGATATACCAAATAACACTTATTAAACAAATTTAATAAATCACACCAGAAGTCACCGGGAAACCGGCTCTTCCGGTTTCTTAGCCAACTCAACAAGCAAAGGTCGCAATTTATTTTTCCACAATTTCGCCTCAGATTCCTCCCCCTTTCCACGTTTCTTCATTTCAACTACCACAAATTCATCCGTTAACCGGTAAACCATAACAACACCAATCAAATTACCTTCTTGTCCCTCCAATTTTGCTCCACCACAATTTTCCATTTTTGTTACAACTACCGTCGTTCCCTTAACCACCTCCTCCACCCTTTCAATAATTTTCTCCGGTTTGTCCCTTGAAACAACCCATTCAGCTAAACCCGACCCGTTTTGATCCTCAAACAAACCAGACATATCTAACCCAGTTGAAAACGATATCAAATCAAACGCGTTCATCGACTTAAACCCGGTTTGACTTTCCTCCAACTCCGGTTCCTTAACTAAAACCCGGTCCACCTTATATCCACCCGAGTTGAACCACGGGTCTTGAAGAATTTCATCAACGCTAATCCTCGTCTCAGGGTTCGTATCCAACAACCTCGATAAGAGATTCTTCAGATCACAGGAAAACCATTTCGGGAACCGAAATTGACCGCGGTAAATCTTCCTATACAGCACGGTAATATTATAATCATTGAACGGTAAATATCCCGCGGTAATAGCAAACAAAACGACGCCGCATGACCATACATCAGCTTTCGCACCGTTATACCCTTTCTTCGCTAGGATCTCCGGTGCCACGTAGGACGGTGTACCGCAAACGGTGTGAAGTAAACCGTCAGGACGGATCTGGTTTTTCACCGCGCTTAAACCGAAATCAGTTACCTTGAGATTATCATTCTCGTCTAGTAAGAGATTATCGAGTTTGAGATCGCGGTGGTAAACACCGTGAGAGTGACAGTGTTTCACGGCGGAGATAAGTTGCCGGAAGTATTTTCTAGCGTGTTCTTCGGTGAGTTTGTCTCTTTTAGCTACCTCTTCGAAGAGTTCGCCGGCGGAGGCTAATTCTATGATGAAGTAAATTTTCGTCTTCGACGCGAGCACTTCAAAGAGGTTTACGATGTTAGGATGATGGAGGCGGCTGAGAATTGAGATCTCACGCTCAATGTTTGGTGAGAAACCTCCATTAACGAGTTTCTTCTTGTTCATGACTTTCACCGCTACGCTCTTCCCGGTTTCGACATTCGTCGCGTGGTGCACCTTCGCCGACGCGCCAACTCCGAGCAGTTTACCAATTTCGTACTTCTCAAACAAAACGACGCCGTTTGTTGACTTGTTAGTCGCTTGTATTTGAATTTGTGATTCTTCTGCCATGACGGTGTCGTTTTGTACCTGATATCCAACTGGTTTGAGATGGATACGGATTTGGTAGGATTTAGAGTTGCCGTGGTTATTGATTATTGGTAACGTAGAAGTGCTTTTGAAAATTAATGAACGATCTTAAAAAGCACTTCTGAAAAATTATAGCGGCTTGAAGTTGAAGTGTTTTTGGGAGAAAGAAAAGGAAGTATTAAGCGATGTTTTGCGTGTGTGTAGTTATGAGTGGTATACGGATGCTATTTAAAGATAATCGATTCTACTTTGGATGTTGCTTTTGAATGTACTAGGATAATTTGTTATTTATTTTTTTAAGGGGAAACAAAGAGGAATGGTGTTGTGACGTGGTACAGTAAAAATCGCTTTTGTATACAGTAAGAGAGTGTTAGAGTGTTAAATCACTTAAATGAGTGGCTTGTGGCTTGTATATAGGAATATGCGGTTAGAGGCTAAGGTACCGCGTTGGAGAATTATAAGAGACCAAAACTCGTTGAAATGAATGAGTGCCGTACAGAGATAGGGTATAATAGTCAATGGATTATAGTAGTACTAGGAGCCAAACAAAGCTTTATTTTGATGATGTGAAAGGGAATGCGTGAAACTGAGTGGTGACCACATTATCAATGGTGAATATACCATTGTACCCCTCTATTACATATCAATACCCCTCTATTAGATACTGCCTCCGTTCCTTTTTATAAGAGGCAACTCACTTTTTAGGTTCGTTGAATAATCAATGTATCTAGTCTATAAACAAACCAAATACATTGATTATTCAATGAACCTAAAAAGTGACTTTTCTCTTATAAAAAGGAACGGAGGTAGTATCAATACTTCGTTGCGTTTTTTCTTTTACGGGGGTTGTTACTCGTTATCCCCAAAAAATTGATTTTCTTCGTATAGAAGATATCCACTCGTAACAAATTATAAACAAAATCAATTATTTTAAACTTTTTATAAGTTTGTTATTTTCATTTATATTTAACTAGAATGCTGTTTGTTATTTTTATTTATACTTTTGTTATTTTTTTTTTTTGACAAATTTTGATTTTTTAGGTTCATTGAATAAATGATGTATCTGAATTATATATTGGTTAGATACATTATTTATTCAATGAATCTAAAAAAATTAAATTTACTTATAAATAGGAATGAAGGCAGTATTTTCTAACACAAAAAAAAAAAAAACTTTTTCTAGTTACGGCTTCCTATTATTTAATACTACTAACTTCTTTATTATAAGATAATTTTTTTTTTAAAATTATAAAATGATAAATGTATTTGGCTTATATTTGAATCAAATACATTAATTATTGAATAAATAATTTTTTTTTCTTGTAAGAAGGATCGGAAAGAATAATGAGGACCATAAAGAATAATACTCCTTCTGATCCTAGTTATAAGGGAAAGTTGACTTTTTATATTCATTGAATAATTATTGTATCTGATCCATAATACAATCTAGATACATTGATTATTCAATGAATCTAAAAATTAGATTTTCTCTTATAAATAGGACGGGAGATAGTAGTAGAATTATTTAAATTTAAATCATATAAAAGTGAGTGGAATTGAGTTTTAACTAATCATTTAAAATTGAACGGAACTAAAAACAGTTTTATATTTAAATCAAATGAATTTATGTATTGAAATTGTTCTAGATCCTACCGTGAACACCTTTATTATCTAGTTAAAGCTTCTTATTATAAGAAAAAAAATTAATTTTTATGGTAATTTAGTAACTGATTTTTACACTTCAATATGAATATTAATGATATAAAAATTTATTTCCATCAATATAATTAAATTAAACGTATTTTTAAAATTTATTATTAAATATAATATCAAAAGTCAACATTTACATATACTTTCTCTTACTATTATAAACAAATTTATTTTTTATTCATCTAATAATTAATATATCTAATATATCTAGTCTATTTACATGTTAAAATATATTTATTATTTCATAAATTTAAATTTTAGTTTTTTAATTTATAATATTGACTAAGAACACATTTAATCAAATTTTCATTAAAATTCATCACTATCTTTGTTATAGTGTTTCACGATGAAGATTGTGTAGGTGGCTTTACTATCATTAAACTTAATGGTATCAGTGTCCATATGGTTTGGGTCGAAGTCTTTCCCAGTTGGTCGAAGCGCCGTGATAGCGGCCATGTCGAAGAGAGTATGGCTAACTATTCTACAAGGGAGATGGAAGGTGTTGTGGGTTGCGTCCCATAAGTACATTGACGCAACCAGCATAGTCTGGTTATACTCTAACCCAGTTTTCGACAACTGGATCAAGTCGTAAATTCCCAATTCTTTCCAGAGTGAAGCTTTCTTCGACTCAATCTTAGCCAACCAGGCGAAGTAGGGTTCAGGATCTTTAGCTAAAGGGGTAGCCCTAAATACCTTAAGGGTATTAGTCATATACTCTAGCTTAATGGTCTCTTGGGCTATAGCAGTCTTGGTCGAAGAACTAGCATCATCTTCTGTTTCAACAAACAACAGTTTTCCTTGTTCATCTAACTTATTCTTGCTAACTAAAGGCCTAGTCTTATAATAAGCAGGAAAAAGTTATTTTGTAAATGAGCATTAGGACCCGGTAGAGGACCCATGAAAGCATGGGTCCTCTAGATACGGTTCTGGTATATATTGTTGATTCCCAACCAAGGTAGGATGTTGAAGTTGATGGACAGGTTGAGAAGCTTCTGTGTTTTGCATTTGTTGATCTTGTTCAGTTGATGAAGCCATGGATGAAGTTCTTTGAGAGAGATGAAGGAATGTTAAAAAAGGCTTTGTCTCCGTTTCTTTTCAAGAGAGAAGATGAAGAACGTGATTGCAAAAGAAGTGGAAAAGTGTTACAAATGGTTAGACCCACTATTTAAAGGGTTAGGAAAAACCCTTCAAATTTCTAATTAAATTAGTTAATTGAGTTAGTGGGGAACGTGTCAAAATGTGATTCATCCGTCTGGCGGTTTCGCAATTAATGGCATCACTCCTAGAACCTAGGAGCAATGATCAAACATAATGGCACATGTTTTTGAGAAGACGTTTTGAAAGAAAGGTCATGATGACTCTGACATCATTCAGAATCTTGGAAACCAAGAGTTTTTGAAGGTCGAAATCTGGAAGGTTCAAGAAATGCCTATTTCTGTTTGTCCCTTAGAAATAGTCATTTATTGGGGGCAATTTGTTAGCCGAAGATTTCGACACAATATTGATGTTCTTCGAGGTCATCTGTTTCGAAGAAAGAATGGCCTTTAAATGGCTATTTCTAGAGTTACTATGTGTCAGGAGATTTTTTAAGTATAAGTAAGTTTTAAGTAATTTCTCTTCAGAGCCTAAGGAATAAAAACTTAGGATATTCTGACATATTTCAGTCACACGTTGCTTCGCGTCGAAGCGTTTCGAGCGGGAAGATTTGAATTTTAAAAGCGTTTCATTTGAAATCAAAAAGACACGTGGAACTCCAGGAATTCGAAGCGCATGCAAACGAGCAACGTGGCATCTCGTTAGAGTAAGACCGTTAGGGTCGAATTAGTATTAATAAGGGTCTTAGTGGTAGGATCCAGGGGTGTTCATTTGGTACAAATCACTCAAGTATCAAGCGTTAAGAGAAAGAGTTTTCACTAAGAAATGTACATGTAACACCACTGTATTTCTAATATTTATCTTCCATTTATAAATATAAAGCCTTTTAAACACATTTATATTGCCTGTCGAATCATTTACATTTCACAGTCTAGTCTTTCGATTTACTTCATGCAATTTCTTTCATTGTATTGTATTTTACATTGCTTTTACATCAAGTCATAGATTAGGATATTCTCTCTAAAAGTAAAGAACCCAAGAGTATGAATTCAATTATCATTAAAAGACATTTTTTGATACATGTCCTAGGATCAATCTAGTCGATCCTGCGAGTAACCAAAGTATATTTGATAGTTTGGAGGACTAGCGGTTGTTTATCGGAAATCACCATAAACACAACCATGGACGTTTGAAGATCAAAATCATGAATATATGTTTATTGAAGTCATTTGATCAAGAAAAATCAAGAAAATCAATCAAGAATAAAAAAGTCAACGATTAGGGTTTTGACTTTTTCATGAAGAAATGCATGATTTTTACTCTACTTTGAAGGGTCATAACTTTCTCATCCCTTGGCCAATTTATTTTGTTCCAAAGCTCATTTTGAAGAAAATGTTAAGATATACAACTTTGTCACTCTGTACAAATTCTCAAAAGATGAATGGCTTTTAAGTTATGGAGCTTAGAAGTTAACTACTTTTTAAAAAACACTTAGAAAAATTTTCAAAGTGTTTTGTAACCTATTTTTCTCCCAACTTTGTGGGCACTTTACACCAAGATGCAAGTTAAATTTGAGGAAACACCAAACATGAAAGTTATAGAGCATGTTTAGGGATTTCCAAAAAATACTAGAACACCTCCATAGCATTTGTGAGCTAGGAGTTTCTAAGGCTTGAAGTTGGGCTCCCATTCTTAAATTTCAAGTCATTTCCATGAAGAACCAAGTTGAAACTTTGAATCAAATCTGCATGATCTTGCTTTGTTGACCTCTAAATCTCCAAATTTATCCAGAATCATAAGTTTATACGAAGATTTGATGAATTGTCCAAGTGTTTTGATCATTAACCAAAGAGTTATTCCACTTATGGCTTAAAGATCACACTTCCATTCTTGAAAAGCTACTTTAATCACCAATAACTCTTGCTTGGAGCTTCTAACTTATTTGCTTTGCACCAAAAGTGTTTCAAATCCAACAAGCAACCATCTAAGCTGCAGAGAAGCCATCCTAGGTTCATGTGTAAAGCATTGCAAGTACTATGGGAACCATAACTTCAAGATTCCTTCACCATGAAGCAAAGTCATTCCCTCATCCAAAAGCTTCAAAATTGTCACTTATACGTTTTTTATTTCTAGGTCATTTCTGTAACACCCCAAATCTACCCAATAAATTATACGGAAAATCAGAGTATAAATTCCAAAAAAATTCATTTGAGGTATCACATATTCGTCATTTCAAAAACAGTTACGGCTTATTTGCCTTCACATAGATACATAGCACATAAATTTAAAACGATAATCAAATCATTACTAAAAATCACTTTGTTTAAATTCAACAATTAACTCGCAGCGGAATCAACAAACTTCATAAATATTCAATTCAAGTCGTAGCATCATTGCACGGTAACTTTAAGTTACAATTTAAACCAAAACCATATAAAAATTCAGCAAAAGAAATAATAATTAAAACAATCGTTTTATCCCCCCGAGTGCTACGTATCAGAGCAAGACACCATTTCGAATAACAGCAATTAAAGACTTCATAAAATCACTTCAAATTTCCATCGCTATCTTGAGTACCTGTCAATTTCCCATGGTAGGGAAACATCATTCAGAAGGGGTGAGATATCGAAAAATTATAAACAAAATTATGATAATTAATATGTTAGAATTAAATCATACAAAATTATCACTTTACAACTTTTAGACGACAGCTATAACAATAATTTAAAATTGTACAGATATAATAACAAAATCAACAACAACATAATAATAGTTATAACAACTATTTTTCATCTTCCAGACGGTACCTGTCACAACAAGTCATTGGCATAACAACTTATAATTACAACTTCACATTGTCACAATTCACTTCACATCGTCATATTCAACAACAACTCAAGTCACATCACGTCACAATTAAATCACACTTATGCCACAAATAATGAGACTCTACAATTGCACATGCATGTGGTACCCAGGGCTTCAGCCCCCATCGCCAATTGCCAGTTAACAGAGGCATCAAGGCATAAGCCTTCGTCACTAATTTGCCAATCCAGGCCGTCACCAAAAATGCATATGTATATGAATGCAACAAACACACACAACAAACAACATCATCGTCACAAAGGCATAAGCCTATATCGTCGCTATACCAATAAATAGAGGTATACATCGTCACTGAAACATCCTGCAACTTCGCATAAAACAACAACAATATACACGTCCCTAAGAAATCACAAAGAAATAACAACACAACGTACTCATCATAATTCACAAAACAAGCCGATCACAATCACCTACTAGCATATACGAACTACCTCTACAATTTTCAATTAATTCCGGATAACTAAATACACCCTAATCCCACACACAATTATCATATTCCTGGTTATATAATTCGAACCCCACCCTTACCTTGGTAAATATGGACTCTTTCACCATAGCTCTAAGCTTTTCTCCAAAAGAAATCCTTTCTAACATCAATTGGAGACACGCCTAAAAACCAGTTCGGGAATCAGCTTATCAGACAAACTTAAAACCCATTAAAATCAAAATCGCTCCGGTCAGAACTTACCTCTATGAGTCAGGAACGTTGTGTCCAAGTACCGCAATGATCCAACGGTTGGATTGAGAGATATGCCCGATTTTCCAAGGTGACTCTATGTTGAAACTTGCTGCGAAAATTAAGGCTTCCTCCATAATTTTCTTCTTCTCTCAAGTGCTACTCCCTTCTTTCCCTTCTCATTTCTATTTTTCCTTTCTCCCCAAAAATAAGTTATGAGACTCCAACTCTAAAACCCTAATTTTTTACTCTTACTATCTCTTTTCTCTTAATGGGCTTAACCCATAATCCATCTATTACGTTTCTACTACTAAGGCCCAATTAACTATATCTCTCATACAACTTAATCAACCCAAATAACACAAACACACATACAATTAAATATTTCAAATAATTATTATATCAAATAATAACTAAATAAATAAATAACTATTGAAAATACCAAATAGTATAATTACTAATATAATTAATAAAAAATATTAATCAAATCGGGATGTTACAAATAGTATAAAAAATATTAATCGACGATATAGGCTTATGCCTTTGTGACGATGATGTTGTTTGTTGTGTGTGTTTGTTGCATTCATATACATATGCATTTTTGGTGACGGCCTGGATTGGCAAATTAGTGACGAAGGCTTATGCCTTGATGCCTCTGTTAACTGGCAATTGGCGATGGGGGCTGAAGCCCTGGGTACCACATGCATGTGCAATTGTAGAGTCTCATTATTTGTGGCATGAGTGTGATTTAATTGTGACGTGATGTGACTTGAGTTGTTGTTGAATATGACGATGTGAAGTGAATTGTGACAATGTGAAGTTGTAATTATAAGTTGTTATGCCAATGACTTGTTGTGACAGGTACCGTCTGGAAGATGAAAAATAGTTGTTATAACTATTATTATGTTGTTGTTGATTTTGTTATTATATCTGTACAATTTTAAATTATTGTTATAGCTGTCGTCTAAAAGTTGTAAAGTGATAATTTTGTATGATTTAATTCTAACATATTAATTATCATAATTTTGTTTATAATTTTTCGATATCTCACCCCTTCTGAATGATGTTTCCCTACCATGGGAAATTGACAGGTACTCAAGATAGCGATGGAAATTTGAAGTGATTTTATGAAGTCTTTAATTGCTGTTATTCGAAATGGTGTCTTGCTCTGATACGTAGCACTCTGGGGGGGGATAAAGCGATTGTTTTATTTATTATTTTGTTTGCTGAATTTTTAAGTGAATTATTTTTTAAATTGTAACTTAAAGTTACCGTGCAATGATGCTACGACTTGATTTGAATATTTATGAAGTTTGATGATTCCGCTGCGAGTTAATTATTTAATTTGTAACAAAGTGATTTTTGAATATTGATTTAATTGTCCCTTTTAAGTTACGTGCTATGTATCTATATGAAGGCAAATAAGCAATAATTGTTTTTGAATGACGAATATGTGATACCTCAAATGAATGTTGTTTGGAATTTATACTCTGATTTTTATTATAATTACCAGGTAGATTTGGGGTGTTACAATTTCTGTGTCAAACCACACTCCAAACACTTCATATACACCTTATAGAAGCTGTTAGATCATTCACATTTCTTATGTAACACCTCAAACACAAACCTCCATTTTCACGTTTGTCATTTGCAAGTGAACTTGGGTAGATTAATTTAAAGCAGTTCAAGGTGAAGTAAGCATTCAAATAGCTTCACCTAGCGTTAGAAATGAGCCGATTCGAACTTGCCTCAGCTCAGTTCGACTCGTTAAGAATTGACCGAGTTCGAGTTCGAGTTCATGATGAACTTTTTTTTAGCTCAAACTCGACTCGTTAAGAATTGGCCGAGTTTGAGTTCGAGTTCGAGTTCATCACTAACTTGTTTTTCAGCTCAAACTCAACTTGTTAGAAGTTCATGAACATCTCGGTTCAACTTGTTAGGTTTATCTTGTTAGGTTCAAATCGCTTACTTCACGGACTTAAAAAATATAGAAATAAAATAAAAATTATAAGATTGGAATTTATACGATGTTAATTTTATTTGTATAATTATTTGTAGAAATATTTTGCTCACTTGAGAATATAAATTATCAATTAAAACCGTTAGATTAAAAGAAAATATGATACTAAGATTTAGAGAAAATCTTTAAACCTACTCTTAAAGACAATATAATATATCTGATATACAATCGAATTGACTCATGAACCAAACGAGTCGAACTATGTATAGTTCAAGTTCAGCTCAATTAGTTAACGAACTTAGTTTGTAGCTCATATTTAGCTTATTTGGTTCATGAACCTAGTTCAACGATCTAATTTTAGAATCGAATTATGAACTATTTTCGAGTTAGTTTAGTTCATTGCTAACCCTATCACCAAGGCCCAAAGAAGCTATCCAGGTCATTCATTTGCTTCTGGAACTCCATTAAAGCATACTTCAATCTCCACTTGCAGAGGTAACTTTTTAAAACTTGAACTCTATGATTTAAGTATCATTTTCAATAAAACTCGATTCTATTTTTTTCAGAATCATGTGAGAACCAAAAGCCCTATATATGTGTTTATTTATTTATTGTATAGATCATTTAATTTCATTTTGAAAACTTAGGGTTCATGCAGCTTTCTGAGAAATTCGTGGGCTACAAACTAAATAAATTAATTAATGAATGATACATGTCTAGAATCCTGATTAAATTCTGAAAAAATTTCATGTTTACACTTTACAAAATGATTGAGTTTTGAGTATGTTGAATTTCTGAAAATCCACGGGCTAGAGGTTGAAGATGAAGTTCTAACTGAGTTTAGAACACTTATTTTATTATATATTTATGCGTTCATTTGGTTAACAGTCTTAGCGCGTTGGTTGAGTGCTATGCTTTTGGCTTGGTAACCCCAAGGGCGTGGGTTCAACACTCATTAGGGCCAAAGCTAATTTTTTATCGCTAGTTTATTTTGTTTATTTTAGCAACTTTAAGAATTTACTTAAAATACCAAATCAACTTATTTTTAATTGATTTTTTGTACACTCCTTGTTTAAAGGATATACTTAATATATTTTCAAAAGTCCAAAATATTTTATTTTGATTAATTCAAAATATGGTATTTTAATACCTTTTAAAAAATGCTTTCTTTCATAGATATTTTATTTTTGTCCATTGACTTGTATGTTTTTGTGAATCAAATAGAATTAGGGTAAGTTTACCTTGAGATCTTAACATGTTCCCCTAGTTAAAACACCTAGGATTTTGTTTAAAGCATCTTTAAAAAATGGTTAGGTTTAGGAACGCATAACTAAAAAAACCTAAAACCCTAATCCTTGATCTTTAATATTTTGGATTATTTAGCAAAATTATGTTGATATAACTTGTTGCTATGATATCTCCTAACTCATATACTTGTACAAATACTTGTTGATTTTCATCCTTGAACATTATACTGGGTTTATGGTTTTATCCTTGTATGTATATATATATATATATATATATATATATATATATATATATATATATATATATATATATATATATATATATATATTTTTAAACTAACCCCGCATGGATGAGACACTTATCCATCATCACATCATATTCATTCATACATGAAATGATCTTGAGGTATGTCATCCATTTATTCATTCAAATTTTATCTTTGAATCTAAACCTTGATATATTGTTAAACTCACCCTTGATAGTATCCATGATACACATGTTATCACACACATCACTTGAGATATTCAACATGATTGATTGCTTAAGATGTTGCTAAATTTCAAAGGAATTAGAAATGTATTGACTAAAATTGTCAAGGTATTCAATCTCTTTTCCAAACTCTTTTATTTTGTGCTTAGTATTGTTAAAGCTTTGCACCCCACTTGTTTTAAAAATGGTTTTGTATCTTTAAAGCTTAACCTTTTTAAATCAACTCTTGGTTTTGTATTGGTAAATCTCAACCAACCTCTTTATTTAAATCCTAGCCTTGTATTGTTAAAGCTTGGAACCTTTTAAAAACTTATTAACTATTGTTAAAGCTTAACATTTTAAAAACCCGTTGAGTATTGTTAAAGCTCAACACCCAAAAAGATTTTTCCACTCGGCCTTTTATTTTCCTTTTAAGGGGAACTACAAAAGCTCCAACTTCCCTATTGCACTTAAGGGGAATGTAGGCCTAAGATACGATGTCTTATCGAGCTCACTTTTAAAATCTTCTTTTTGCGTCCTCCCACTCCATTTAAACAAAACCCAAAAAAGCAGTTTTTAACAATAACAACAATAATATACATTTCAAAGAGGTTCCTACGGAGTACCGTAGATGTGAGGGGTGCTAATACATTCCCCTTGCATAACAAATCCTTCGTACCTAAATCTCTGATAAGTTTATTAGTTTTGATTTTAGAAACTTCAGTGGGTTTTATTTCGCTCTTTCTCCCATTTCCTTTGGAAATAATAAAGCGCGGTGGCGACTCTGTTAAAATATCCGACCTAAGTCAATCAATAGCTTTAGTCTCACAAATTTCACTGTTACATCATGATTAATTCACACTTAACATTTCATTAAACAATTAGCTATTATAGAAACTTTATTATTTTGGAAAAACAAACATAAAAAATAAATGCCTTTTAATTATTAGTAAATAACTCTATAGAAGTACCAAAACTATTGGTCTCTAGGGCTTACACCAACAGTTTTCACAAGTTGAGAACATTTCAAATAATTATTTTTGTACAACTTGTAAACTAGAGGATATTTGGTAATTATAATTTATAATAATCTATTTCATCTTTAACGCTAGCCATGGAGGAAATTGTTTTCATAAAAAATGTGGCAGCCAAAAAATGGCGGCACTTAGAGGGTCTTCAGGCGATGAAAATCTAGGGTTTGGCAGATTTTTTCAAGATCTTTAAAATGATGTGTGTGGTGAGTTTGAAAAAATGACGGAGATAACTACAGCTTCATGAATGGTGAACACAGGTGAATAATACCTAGGGTTTGTTAAAGGGGAATGCAGTGAAGGCAATAACAAGTCTGTAATTAAAGCGGCTAGGATTTTGAAAAAAGAATCACAATTAAGGCGGCTAGGATTTTGAAAAAAGAAACCACAATTAAGGAGACTAAAGGGTTTGTTATGCTGAAGTGAAACCCTCTCAAACGAGAGCTCGTGATACCATGTTTAAATATGAATATTATTGATGATAATGAATAGAAAAACACTAATCTCTTTAAATAAAGTATTCTGACCTAATGGGCCTTACTAAATGCCCAAACATGAATTACTTATACTATTAAAATAACAATAATAAACAATACTAAAATAACAATAATAAAATTATTACTTAAAATCGGATAAATTTTTTTAATTGAAATAGTTTATTTCTGTAAACTCATAATATAGCCTGAATTCTAAAAATATTAGAAATAATAAATTAAAGGCTAAATATCATTTGTAGTCTCTTATCTTGTACTCGGAGTTCAATTTGCTTCTTTAACTTTTAAAAATACAATTTTGATCTCTCAACTTTTCAGAATGTAGCAAGTCAGTACTTTATGTCCAAATGATAGCAACGACGTTAATTTGCGCTTATGTGGAAGATTATGTGTAACATTGACATATAATGACCGATTTAGCGATGTTAAAATGGTCACTAAACTAAATGTTTTAATCTCATGAAACACTGTTGATCTCGGTCAGGTATATGAGCTTTTCATTGAGCATCACATCCACTTATGCATTAATCTCATAAGGTATCTCTCTCTTTTCATCTCGTTGCACTTCTTTTTCCAACTTTTCTTTTTAAGTTGTATTGCTTTGTTAATGTTATTTTTCTTTTTAGTTTTGATTTATGGGTTTTTGTTTTCTTTGAGTAAGAAATGAGGATGATTCATGGGTGATTTGAAAGTTTGAACTTTAGGTGAAGTGTTTTGATTGGATAATCAGTTTTTTTATGGGAGGATAGTCAATTTAGTTAAGTGCTTATAACTAACCTAATTAATTTTTTTGTGTTATGTTATTGATTATTTATGCATATTTGATTTTTCAAATGAAATATTGAACTGAAAGGTATGAAGTTTGTGATAAATTGTAGTTGTTTTTGTATTTATTGTTTATTATGCCGAATATTTATAAAGTTCTTGAATCTAATGAGATGTTGTTTTATGTTCGTGTGTGCAAAATATTGACAAAATTCCACACTAGTTAATTGTCCTGAATATTGATAAACTTTCACTATAGTGTTTTTTTTTTTTTTTGGAAATGATGCAATGTTTGATTGTTAAATTATTTGGTTTTGTTTTATTATGTTTCTCATCCTTGAAAATAGTTTAAAATTGATGTCTTGGTGCAACACCGCAATGTTTGATGTATGTGGTTCATCACTGGCGCTATGTACTCCAGTTCTTATAGTTCATAATATTGTTTTGTTATTATTTCACCTGCCTTCAATATTCAAGGGAATTTGATAATGTTGTGGATAATGAGAAATGTTGTTGTGTTGGTTATGAAATATTATGGATAGGGAGTTTCTAATTGCAGGAAGAAATATAAAGTGTGGATTTATCCATAAAAATACAATGCTAGAAAGGTTTTTGATGAAATGTCCCCAAAAAATTGGTTTTTAGAGACCAGAAAAATTAGTCACTAAAAGTGACGTTCCATACACGATGGTAATCACATCATCTCCACATAGGCTATGTCGTTGACTTTGACTAACAGATTTGACAGAAAGGACAAACGTGATATCTTTTAAAAAATTGAGGGACTCAAACGGTTTTTAAAAAAATTATAGGACCAAACTGGACCCCGAATACAAGATAAGGGACAAAAAAAGGTATTTAACCTACATTAAAACAATCTTAAAGTTTTTCATTATATACTTCAAGTATTTTAAATAATAAATTATAAATCAAATATTAATATATTAACCAAACAAATAATATTCTAAATCATCAAGTTAATAGCAGGGTGGGTTTGGGGATGAGTCCGGAACGGGTATTAGTGTTCCCGTTACCTAACTCATACCCATTTTTAAAATCGGTATAAACTCAAACCTAGTCGAAACAAGTTTTCCATGTGAAGCTCGGGGTAGGGTCGGGTAGGTACCCGAAGGTACGAGGATTGTTGCCATGTCTAGTTGAACGCTTGCAAGTATGACCCTTCATACGGCCACAAATTTTCTTTCTTGAGGCTCATTTTTTCAAGTAGCTCTGAATACATTATATCACATGAGTTGTCGTGATCAATAAGTATTCACAGCACATCGAAGTAATTGACCGTGGCAATTATGACTAGAGAGAAGATATCAAATCCTCGATGGCGTCCTTCAACAGGATGCAATTATTGGTGATGTGATCATAGCCTTTGTGTAAGCGGCATTATTTTGTCTTGTCAATTCGAGGATATTCTCTAACAAGGAATGGGTTTTTAATCACGGCTTTTCAGAAATCTGTGTTATACAAATCGATATCCACTCTTAACAAATTATAAGCAAAATCAATTATTTTAAAATTTTTAGAAGTTTGTCATTTTCGTTTATTATTAGCTATCATACTTTCTTTACTTAAATCTTCCTATTTTTTAAGAGGGGTGTTCAAATTTAAACTGATCTAAAATAAAATAGTAGATGGATTCAAAAAACTGAAAATAGCAAAAAAAAATTGAATATTATTATATGTGTTTGAATGGGAGTGTTTAGTTTATATACATACTGAATATATCAAGTATTTATTAAATATAAAATTATTTTTTAAATTTATAATATTGACCGAGAAAAGAAATTAATCAATTTTTTTATAATTAATAATATTAATATTATCATTATTAATTATTTTAGGTCACACTTTACAAAAAATGATTTTAGGTTAAATAGTATAAATTTTAGAGGATTTCTTAACTCACCCCATGGCGTTCTTACGCACCATCGAATTGACAAAACTGTCCTTGTACTTCCGTAGATGCATCTCCGGAAGCACCATTTTTTTAAAAGAATTTGGTTTTCTCCGTAGATGCATCAGAATGTTCTGTAGATACATCTACGGAAGATTTCATGAACTTAATTAATTTGAGATTTTTTCAATTAATTGAGAAATTAATTTGGGATTTTCTCAATTAATTAGGAAAATTCCAAATTTCACTATGTTTTAACGATTGCGTAAAGTGTATGATTTGCCTTGTAATAACCTTGAATCTAGATTTCTTCAACAAGTTCATAATCATTAATTACCGCCCTTTAGATTATTTTCCCCTAATTCCTTAGCTGGAAAACTTTTGAACATTCATCCTAAATCCTAATTCCTTAGCGAATTAAGATGAAATCCAGCATTTCTTTTATCAAGAGTTAACCGGTAACTATAGGGTATCCATATTTCTATGTGATATCTACTATAGTCTAATCGTACAAAAACCTTAACAATCTGCGGTCCCACTGGTTGTTAACCGTAAATCATTCTTTTTAGTCCGACAAAGAAAGCATAAAAACCTTGTATAGTTAAATTGAATAGGAAAACAAATCTATTGATGAACTCAGGAATTCAAAATCATTACATAATCAAATCAGGGACACCCCTAACATTGGGGGGTTTAGCTACTCATATCGTTCAAAGAAAACAAAATATAAAATAGAGACATTACAAGAATTGAGATGAAAGTTGATCTTCAATCGCTTCCGTTCATGAAAAACTTCTTCTCTCCTAAACCCTTACTTTATCCAATCTTCAATCGTGTCTTCATCTCTCCACCAAAAAGTCCTTTCATTCTTCTTCAAAACTCAATTAAATAGCAAACATTCACTTAGGTCGGTTGGAAGTACCCAAAACACCCCCGCAGCTTAACTCATAGACAAAATATGAAAAAAAAATCATGAAATCATCGTCACATGTTGACATGGGCCGTGTCAGCCAACACGGGCACCCATGTCAGACTTCTGTCATCTTAAAAGTTGATTTTTTGTCCCAGGCCTCTTGACACGGCCTGTGTCAAGTAACACGGCCCGTGTGAGCTCTTAAATTCAGAATTTGGCTTTGTTGTCTTCTTCAAAGTTGTAGCCCTTTTTGTTAGCAAATATTTGCCGCCGGAACCACGTCATTCCGAGTTACGAAGCTCTAGTTATGATCAAAATACTACACGCCTGTCACGATGAGAAACATGCTAAAAATTTCCAGATCTCACACTTGCTAACACGGGTCGTGTCTGCCCACTAACTTTCATCTCTTTTGCATTTTCTTGGCCACGCTTCATCCTGACACGGTCGGTGTCAGGTGACACGGGTGGTCCCGTCAGGCCTCCTGTAGCATATTTTTCACTTCCTTAAAAACTCTGCATTTTGTACTTTTTCGCATTGATTTGTCTCAATTTATTCCTTTGAGCTTGCAAACAGTACAATACACAACCACAGCATAAAATGTAGAAGAATGAAGTAAAACGCTTGACAATATAAAGCAAAGACGACTAAAATCAACGGTAAATAAACGTGTTAAAACCACTTATCGGTGGCTTATAGATAACTTCATGCCCCTGAACACTCGCCGAGAGCATATCTAGCATGAAGTTCTCCACACCTACCGACATCCCGCCTCCTCCAACTCCTAAGTCGAAGACCATGTGGCCCAAGTTCAACAGGTTGTGCAAAGACCACAAGGTGAAGGGTAACCACACTAAAAACTACTACCACAACCTATTAGCAAGAAAGAGGCAGACATAGAAATCTAGGTCAATATTGACATATAAGCCCATAATTCAAAAAATACAAAGAGCCGGAGAGAAGGGAGGAGAACATGCTAGTCCGCCACACTTTTTATACCCTAGTGAGAAGGTTTTCCTAGGGCAGAGAATCTAGCGCCTCCTGTAGAAGACATGCATGCTAAGTCATGGCGGTATAAAATTTGTCCACTAGACCTTGAGATCAAATTCTACCACAAAGGCCCCCTCGCCCCCCATGAAAATGACCCTATGGCCATAAAGTTGAATTGTGATTACTAAGAGATCAAGCGAGCATCGATAACTCTAGGAAGTTCAATTGACATCCTATATTAGGACGTCATTGAAAGGCTATGTATTAGTATCAATGAAGAAGTTAAGGCACACCCATACGTATAATTGAATTTTTGTGTGTAAAGAGAGTGAAGTAGGGCTTAAGCACACATTTGATATGCTCAACAAGGCCATAGAGTTCGCAGCCAAGTAGAGAACCATAGAGAGAGAGAGAGAGAGAGATCCAAAGTGGTTCAAGGGATACAATGAAGGCGATCTCGTGCTTAGACAAGAGGTTTCTCCTACTCAGATTGAAAAATTACTCCAAAATTGCAAAGTCGCGTACATATTGCATCAAAAGTTATTGCATGGTGTATATAAACCATATCATGTAAGCTACAATTTTTAAGAATATAATCAAATAGGGGTAACAAATATTAAATACGTGTAACAAACATCAATAAGAAGTTATCACACAAGTAGGATTGTTCCTGGTATAATTCAGTCAGAAAACCAAACTGAACATAACCGAACCATAGTACCAGGTCATCTGAATCGAATCAAACTGTTTTAATTTATCCATAATTGAACCGAACCAAAATTATTGGTTTGGTATACTGGTTCAGAATTCCAAATTGTATCAAACTGTTAAAAGACAACTTTTCTCAAACCGAACCACTTGTTAAAGAATCGAAATACATGTAACAAACATTAATAAGAAGTTGTCGCAAGTAGGATTGTTCCTGGTACAGTTCAGTCTAAAATCAAACTGAACTTAATCGAACCATAGTAAAAGGTCATCTGAATCAAATCAAACAATTTCAATTTATCCATAACTGAATCTAACTAAAACTATTGGTTTGGTATACTGGTTCAGAATTCCAAACCATATCAAACTGTTAGAAATTAGTTTTTCTCAAACCGAACCGCTTATTAAAGAATCGAAATAAAAAAATTTAAACCTGTTTTTAACATTTTATTTTTAAGTTTTGATTCAGTTAATTTGTCATTTAATTCCCTTCTAAAACTATTTATGCAATACATATGCGATAATAATTTGGTTGTTTTAATTTCAGTTTGATTTTGTTCCGTCTTTTTTTAGCAGTAATAATTACAAGGCATTAAAGAATAGCAATGGACACACAATGTAATACCATGACTTATATAATCTAGACACCAATGTTGATCAATGATCATAGAAGAGAATCTAGTCGATATTTAGATACCAATATACAACGGAAATGTCCGACCAAGTAATGGCCTACCTTTCTATAAGATATTTCTACTCACTTCTCCAAATCTTTTCTAATTCTATCGCAACATAAACTTCGGATATTCCATAAGTATAAGTAGGAATAAATGGTAAGAAGTTAAGCTACCGCGTTATAAGGTAGAAAACACGTTGAAGTAAATGAGTGCCGTACACATTTGGATAATATGGAAAATGGAAGTAGTAGTAGCCAAACAAGATTTATATTGGTGATGCAAAGAGAACGTGTGAGACAGATTGGTGACCACATGACTAATGGTGAATGAACATGTACACACAATTGTACCACTCTTTGTCAATAAATGTACATTAAAGCCTATACCAAAGTCAGAGGTATCCCAACCATCCCATACCTTTTCGTTTAGCACTTATCAATAAGTTGATCCTCTTACACAAAAAGTGCCGACAAGGTATTTTGATAAGTATGGATACGGTGTTTCATTTTTGATAGGAGTATCATAATAACATGGTTTTTTATCAGTTACTATTACTCTTCAATTATTGTTCTTTTAAACTTGTATTTATTCAGTAAATTACAATAGTGATTTATAACTCTTTGTAAATGATAATATAAATTAATCTGACTGTTGAATAATTTTATGCAATTTAAAAATCATTTGATATTCTATCACGTTAACGTATTTTAATATAATTATTCAAAAATATATAAGTATAATCATTTAAATATATAATTGTATGTTTAAATTATTTAAAATTTTATATATTTTATCATTATGTTAATATTAGATAATTTAAGGGTCGAATTAATTTAATTTAATTCATACAAAGGATTATTGATGGTATAAGTATCTTAAATTTGACATTTAGTATCAATCCGTTCTTACTATTTTAAAAGTGTTATAATAAGTTTATTTTATGTTTAGAATTAAATATTATAATAACTATGTTAAAATTGAAATCTAATTATTCTATGTAGAAATTTTACATTAATTAGTTTATAGTTAGTTTATTAGTTATCAATATAACTAATTTTAAGGGGTGATAAAATTAATTCGGCATGGTGATAAAATATGCATTTATTTGTTAATAAAATATGCATTTATTTGTTAATAAAATATGTATTTACATAGGAATGGATGGCAAGCAGACAATAAGTTGTGTCACGAACCCCTTATAGATAACTAAATCAATCCTCTTAAAAATAACATTCATTGACTTTGGAGATACAACATTGTTTATACATGACCTTTTGAACTCTATAAAAGATTCACACTCTCTAGTGCTACGAAAAATAAAAGTGTTAAACATAAATGATATAAAAGCATGTTGATAATTTTGACATGCTTTCTAATGTTTAAACACTTTACTTGAAGCATATTTGAGGGATGCATGTCCCACAATAAAACCACCAGTCCTCAAATTCATAAGTGGGAAAATCCAAGTCAAGTCCACACATACACTTTTTCCACCTATCCGGCCAACATTATACCATAACATTCTCACTTAGATGTCAATCTTCACTCTTGTGGATCAGTCAAAAAGTTTACAAACACCCCTTTCTTCACAGATACTCATGCCCATCTAAATATATAAATAAGGATATCCTAACAATATCATGTTGGTATTTAGAACTTGAAATCTCTTTACAATGAACTATGTGCTCCCAAAGCTATCCAGGAACGTCTTACGGTAAATAGGGCACATCTCATCAATAGGGAATAATGGAATCATGAGCTGATACCTAATCAAAGCGAGGTATTATATTGATCACAAATGTTGGCCTAGCCCATTAATGGGAATAACTCGAAGAAAATCTTAAGCACATGTTGCTTGCAAACAGTTAACAATTGCTTTATATTTTGTGGTATATATATGTAAAACTTAACTTCATGTCCTTAACACTTTTACTAAAAGTGCACTCACCAAAACATGTTTAGCTTTAGGGGGCGTGTACTTTCTAGTAAAACTAATAAGGTCAAAAGTCAGAATCATTCACGAAGAAGATCGAAGAAGAAAAATTTCTCCTTTTCTAAATATTTCACGAAGATCTTTCAAAACTCCAAAGTCAAGTCGAAACAAATCTTAATTTGAGCAATGTGAGAAATGCAAGATAAGAGTGTTTGATTGATCCATGAGATGGCCATATTTTTATATTGATCCTTATCTCGAAATTAGAGTTAGTTAAAATGGTGTTTTGAGACCGATCCATTGATGAACTAGATTTTGTTTTTAAATGACAATGCGCAAAGCGTGGATATACTCGAGTTTTAATAGTTGTGATTATCCAGTGGTGGTGCCACGAGTGTGACACTAAAATTTTCTCTATGGTGGAGGTAGAAGGGGATTGGTGAGTTGAGTGTCATACATTTAATAATGATGGTGGTTGTGGATGAATCGTATTCATTGACATAATGATTATCAAAATCTTCAAAAGTCATGGATGAATCTTTAAAGTGTTGAGACAAGGAAAGATGACTAAAAGGCTCAAATTGATATTTAACTATACCATATTACATATTACAAAAATAATATGTGAAATAATATCGTGATACATCATAAACAACTAATTGAATAATATTTTGATATACTCATTAAATGAAAATTATTAAAAGGTATATTACAAGAAGTGAGGATCTTGACCCCTCTAGTAAGTGTACCAACTAAAGTATAACAACTATAACCATTTGCTAACTAACAAAAGCCTTAAAAACTAATGTTCTAATAACTTCGCTAGGATACTGTTTACCAGTGATTTCTGACAAACAACTGCTAGTCCTCCAAAGTGTTTAAACAATTTGGTTACTCGCAGGATCGACTAGATTGATCCTAGGACATTATCGAATAGTGTTTTCGTAATTTGATTCATGTTCAATAATCTTTCTAGTTTGCAGAAACATAGAACTTTCTAATGTAAAGTGCAATAAATAAATGACTTTGAAATAAAATAAAGCAACAATACAAACAAAGAACTTTTACGTATAACTTTGCATTGAACAAATAACATAGAAATATGTAAACATGATGTTCTTCACACATACATTGTTTCAGCAAAGACTCTTTTCTCTCGCGCCGGTACTTCGAGTAATTTTGTGAATTTTCTGTATATTGATTCGAACATATCAAACTAAACAATAGTACTCCTATTTATACTACTTCGACCCTAACGGTCTCTACATAGATCTTTGCCACGTTCGGTATTTCAAACGCTCACTTCGTTTCAGATGCTCCCACGCGTCCGCTAAGCAAAACCGTTCCATTTGAAATTCAAATCTTCCCGCTTTGGCATTTTGATCATGCTAGCGCTTCCGTCGAAGGACACTTGTAAATGTGACGAAAACTACTCTTGGTCGAATAATACTTCTTCCAAGGAGAAAAATCTTTAACTATCTCTATGAGAGATATTTCTCCATCATAATCCAACACTTTAAGGTATCACGGTCTGCTAGTCGAAATCTCCAGCTAACAAATTGCCCCCAATAAATGGTTATTTCGAATTCATGCAGAAATAAGCATTTCTTGTAACTCTAGATTTCGAATGCTCTTCAGTTCCACAGTAGTAACTGTCAATCAATCGTGGTTTGCTTTTTCAAAACGTCTCATCAAGACGTGCGTGCAGTTATTATTCATCATAACTTCCCACTCCCGAGAAATTTAAACAGTAAGTTCACAGCTGTCCTTTAAATCAGATGGCACGTGACCCAAGACTTCTGACAAATGTAACCTACTCTTTGTAAGCTGACTCTATAAAGACCCATCATTACCTCAAATTTCTCTTTTGCACGCAACTCTATCTTCAACCTTCCCTCTTTCTCACAACCTTCCCTCAAATTTCTCTTTTGCCAACCTCTGTTGTTATCTAGCCTGTATTATTGGGATAACACATATAACACTTTCCACCTCCCATGTGGAATGATAACTCACACACTTTTCGACATAGGTGCTATTTCTGGACTTCCCCCAACAGGAGAAACTTTTGACCCTTATCAAGATAGTGAAAACTTAATCGGTTTTACTGTCAAGAATGCTGCTTTCAGTTCCTACATCAGTCTGTACCATACTCAAGAAGAAATTGTCTCTGATACAAAACCTATAGTATTCTTAGGTCTATGGTTATCTAAGTTCGTCTTCTGTTGTAAATCCTTGCAAGTTGCAAAGAGGTTTCTGACACTTGCTAACCAATTGCATGCTGGTCGAAAAATATGTTTAAGTGAACTTCTCTTAGCAGGCTTATATGAGAGTTTAGGGTCTGCCAGTGATAAATTACAAAACTATAAACCTGGAACCAACTTGCTTCTATCTAGACCTTACTGGCTCCTTCAACTGTGGCTTAATGCTACTTTCGAACCTTCTTTATCAACACGCAGACAAGTTAATGAAAACAGTCCAGATATAAAAAATAGAACAATCGAAGGTACCAGACTCCTTCGGTTAACTCCTGCCGATGAGGATACAAATTTACAAGCCTCTCTCACCCAATATACCTTAATGTTTTCGTCGTGTCACGCCTTTACTCCTTCGATGGCTCCATTCGCCAACCGAATTCATGGTCCATCATAGTTTACTGCTTCACTTGAAGATGCCGTCAAAGAAAGTGACACCACAATTGAGAATATATGGCGTGCGTTCTTGTTTCCTCGATTGCTGGTCTTTAGAATCCTGCCAATAAAAAGCCATGTATGATTGTTGGCCTATCAACCTAACTTCTTCTCCAGACAATTTGGGTTATGCCAACTTAACCCTGTTTCCCTTTTTCAAAGAAAACGTGATTTATGTGTTGGAGCACTATTTGGGCAGCTCGAGACATTGCAGCAAACCAACAACGTTATGCAGATTTTGCTGACTTCCAATTGATAGCGTACCAGCCAACATTTTATTCCACAACAGGGTTCGACCAATGGTGGACGGACTTCTACTTTTGGAATATGTTCACCACTGAAGAAATTGAAGCCAATCTAACGAAAGCTTTTTCATCTTTGCAGGACCAATCTTACAAAGGTAAAATCACACATTGCGAAGAAATCCAAGCATTTCAGAAGTACTTTGGAACTGTCTATAGTCCTACTCAGATTCTTCGAACAGTTTGTGATGCAGCCCCTATTCTCAAAGAAAAGTTTGAAAAACAAATTTCTAAAAGAAAGACTCTCCAAGTTGTGAAACCCGAATTTAGATATGACTTGGCTTTTGAATTTGAGCCACCTAGATTTCCAAACCTGCCTAGTGCTTCGAAACCTAGCAGATGTAGTTTACTTTTTTGTAAATAAATCATCTAATCCCTTGGTTTTTCTAATAATCGAGGTAATATATAATCAAATTTTACTATAAAAGAACTCGTTAATAAATTTTTATCATAAACCTTACTTATATGTAGTCGCTCCAAAATCATACACATCATTCTCTTGGATGGATTGCAAGACAAAACAAAACTTCAATGTTCTTATTTCTATCTTGAACAAAATATTTTTCTGCCCTTGCATTCCATCCCACATAATGATGTTGATGTTGTTGTTTTAGAATAACCTTCCTGTGTTATTATTCAAAGGGTATACACCAAAATCAACTCAAGACATTGCCAACACTATATATCTTGTTTTCTTTCTTGTGAAATTATTGCCATGAAAACATTTTCTCTAGAAATGCTCAAGAACTTGGGGAACAGATATCTAGGATGGATTGCAAGTACACAATAAAATTCTCATATTTGGAACAGATAACTTATAATAAGTTGGATAAGTTATTGAGTGTTTGTGGGGTACAAAGGGTATGCAACTAAATCTGGATAACATCAAATACTTGTTGTTCTCCAGGAATAAGAGCAAAGATTTGTCAATACCTGAATTTGTTGTAAATAATGTATTTTAATATTCTATGTAAATAATGTAATTTAATAAAAAAATAAAAAATAAAAGCTTATTCACCTCAGTTTTCAACTGCAACAGAGGGTATGTGGAAAGAAATACTTTTTACCTCGGTTTTTGTCATAACCAAGTGGATATTTAAGCGTGTTTAATGAGGATATTCATCGTCCTTAAACAAATCTTTGTCATCCATTTAATGAGTATCAACGTTCTAGACACTGCCATTAGTGATTCGAGTGAAATCTATAAGACATCCATTATAATAGCATTATGAATATCAAAAATTGATAATGAAACACTTGACATGAAAATTTTGAAGCGTAAATAAGATTGGTAAAGTTCATTAGAGAAAAAAATTATTTGGGTTTAAGGTTTGTGTTCTTCAATAATCATATAACTAAATATTTATTTTATTTATCGAATCCTTTTTTTTTTGTTTTATATCAAAAACAAATAAATGAAAAAGCCATTGAAAATATATGGCACCCAACATTTGATTTTCCCCAAGATTTCAATGAAACGAGGCTCCATTGTTTGTTCTTCACTAACAATGATGACGATGAATCCGATTCAAAATTTATTATATATTTTCACTTTAATATTCTGTGTAAAGAATGTAGCTTCTAAACAAATTGATTTATTGATATTATGTGTAAATAATGTAATAAGTATTTAAAAATAAGTATTTATTTTCCCCTCGGAGGTCATAAACCGAGAGGTAAGTGGCACTAGTTTTGAAAATATAAAATAGCTTTTGCTGAGGATCAAACATTTGCAGATAACTTTACCCCTTGATTTTTAATAATTGAGGGGTAAAGTGGCAGCTTTTCATGACGCCCTTCGTTACCTTGCTTCTCTAGCCAAGGTTAAATACATTTTGCGTCCGAGGTTAAATGTGTTTTTTGTAGTAGTGAATGCCTTCACAAGGTTGTAGTTGGCCATTTCACAATGAGTGTAAAAGTGTTCGGGTTATCCAGGGTGGATCCCTATAATGGACATATAATGAAGGCTTTGGAGGCTAAGCACTCGTATAAACCACCTCCCTCCATGCCGACTACCATGTTTTCCAAAGCTCCCCTAGTGGTCGATGTTAATATTATCTTCAAGTGCGTTAAATCATTTCTCATTGGGACGTCATATGGTATAGATGGTTTACATTCTTAACATATATTAAATGCATTATGTGTATAAGGCTATGTTATAGAAAGAGATATTTTATATGCAATCACTCTAGTTATAAACTTATGTCTAAGAGGAAGATGTCTCATGACGTTGTTGCGTCAGCACCGTTGACGTTGTTATTAAAGCTTAATGGTGGGATATAACCAATTTCCTTGGGTTTTTATTTAATTAGGAGGCGGCTAGTATCCAAAATTGCTATGAAAGGGGTCAGTAAATATGTGAAATGTTATCTCAATGACTTTCAGTTTGGGGTTGGGGTATCGGATGGTGTTGAGACTATTTTGAACGGTCCCAACAGGATGTTAAGAAAGCAACACATAGATGGTTCTTTGGCTATGCTTACAATATATTTTTCTAATATTTTTAACATGCTAGATCGACTATACATATTGAGTGAGGTGAGAGTGATATGCCCATCTATTTCTTTATGGGATGAATTTCATTATGGTCAGGTAGCAAGGTAGTACCTTGGGTATAAACATATTATGTCAACAGTTGGAGTGCAACAAGGTGACCCGTTAGGGTCACTCCTTTTTGCTCTTGTGTTACACCTACTCATTCATCGGGTTAGAGACAATTATAAGCTTCTTCTTCATGCATGATATCTTGATGATGAGACCATCATAGGGGATTCAAGGGAGGTGGCTAAAGCCCTTGACATCATTCAAGAGACAAGACCAGGTTTAGGTCTCAAATTAAATATTCTCAATACTAGGATCTTTTGGCCTTCATGTGATGGTAGTAAAATTTGTGAAGATTTATTCATGTCGGACATTAAGAGACCAATGTTGGGGAGAAGTTGCTTGGAGGGGCTATTAGTCGAGATGACGCCTTTATCAAGGGATTTTCCAAGAAGATAGCTTCCAAGGTTGTTGAGTTAATGTATCTTCTACCACAACTAGAGATCCTCAAAATGAGCTTCTTCTACTTCAATCCTAAATGGGTATTGCCAAATTGTTTATTTGGCCTAAGAGCATGCCAACCTTGTTATATGGAGGAAGCACCTATTTGGTTTGATAAAGAGTTGCAAAAGGTTGTTGAGTACATCGTGGTTGGTGGAGGTCCTTTAGAGACCTTCAATGGAAGTTGACTTCTTTACCTATTAGAGTTAGGGGACTGTGTTTTTACTCTGCAGAAGAGACTACCTCATACTCTTTTGTGGTTTTGCTTATAGTGATTTCTGGTAAACAACCGCTAGTCTTCCAAATTATTAAATCTATTTTGGTAACTTGCAGGATCGACTAAATTGATCCTAGGACATGTGTCTGAAAGTTTCTATTTTAATGACCGAATTCATATTCTAAAAGGCTATTCAAATGCATAATTACTTTATAGACAATACAATATGTAAAGATGAAATTCGAAGAAAAGATTTAAAAGGTTTCGACAATAAATGTAAAAGACATGACTTGAAAAAAGTGTATGTAAATTACTTGAATTTGTAAAACTGAGAGCAATATAAAAATACAAATGGTGTTACACATACATTCTCAGTGAAACTCTTTCTCTTTCACTTGATACTTGAGTGATTTTTTGAGTAATTTGTACAAAACGAACACCCCAAATCCTAATATTAAGATCCCTATTTATACTAATTCGACCCTAACGGTCTTACTCTAATGAAATGCCACGTTTCCCCTTTTGCATGTGTTTCGATTCCCTGATTCTTCCACGTGTCCTTCTGACTAAAATGAATCACTTTGAAATTCAAAGTATTCCCGCTCGAAGTTCTGAAGTGCAAAACAACGTGACTTTGTCAAAACATATCTTCGAAATATCCTAAGTCTTTTATTCCTTCGACTTTGAAGACGTTGCAACTTATGCTTAACTTCGACCTAGAGAAAATCATCAACATGAAGAATCTTAAAAATAACCTTACAAAGCTATTCTCCCCATATTCTCCTTCGAAGCAAAAAATTTTAGAATACCTCGTTTCTATTTGTCGAAATCTCCACCTAACAGGTTTCTAGGGCTCAATCTTGGATGTTAGATGATCATATATTGAGAGACACTGGAGTATGTGGTATGAAATCTAATTTGACAGAGCTTTGGATGATCTCAGTGTTGCGATTCTAGATTTTGACCTTAACAGTTTTACTAGCAAGGATACCGTCACATCTAAAGCACAACGTGTTTTGGCGAGTTTCCTCTTTAATAAAAGTGCTTAGGATATGGATGTAAAGTTTGACATGACCACCAGACATAAAGCAATTTTTGGTTGTTTGCGAACCGCACATGCTCAGGACTTTCTCCTTGCTATTTCTATTGATGGGTTATGCCAACATATGTCACTGGTGGAGTACCATAGTATCCCAAGACACCATCTTATGATTCCTGTATTTCTGTTTATGGTGATTTCCGGTAAACAACCGCTAGTCTTCCAAACTATAATAAATATGATTTGGTTACTCGCAGGATCGACTAGATTGATCCTAGGATATAGTCAAAAAGGTTGTTATTCATGATAGTTCGAATTATGTCTATGATTGGTGTGTCTCGAAATAAGAAATACTTAATCAAAGAAATAAAGATTAGCAATCACCTTGTTATACACGTAAATATAACATCAACGAAGGGTCAGTTAAAAATAAAACATAAGACAAAACTGCAAAAGTGCAAGAATCTTAAAGTGTAGAGAAGTTAAATGCTTCGAAAATTAAATGACATGAAAGTAACAAGTGCAGGAATATAAATGACATAAAATAAATGAAAGGCAGTAATATCGAAAGATACTTGAATAAAGAGAAAAATACACATGTATTTAAATTGGTGTTGGTGTCATACGTACATTTCTCAGCGAACTCTTTCTCTTAACACTTGATACTTGAGTAATATGTGAGTGATTTGTACAAAATGAACACACGGAATCCTAACATTAAGACCCTTATTTATACTAGTTTCGACCCTAACGGTCCTACACTAATCTAATGCCACGTTGCCCACAGAAAATCCAGGGATGCCATTTGTCTTCGTGCGGTTACATAAACTATTTCGAAATTCAAATCATCCCGCCAAAATCTCCCTGCGACGCGTGGCAACATAATCAGAATCGATAATGCCACGAAAACACGCTAAGCTTCAGTACTTCACATATTTCGCAAAAAACGTTTAAGTCCCAAAGACTATTCTTTTCAAATTTAGCTTCGGCGCTCACTATCTTTGTTCCAACTTAAACATCATTCGCGAAGCATGGCCATCAATAGCCATTTTTATCTTCAAAGATGATCATCAGTAACCATTTTCCTTTAAATTCCAAATCTTCGAAGGACATTCTTCTCAAACGAAATCTTCAGCTAACAAATTGCCTCCAATAAATGCTTGTTTCGAAAAACAAGAGAAATAGGCGTTTCTTGCTATAACAAGATTTCGTTTTTTAGAGTTCCGAGACCATTGACTGACGTCATAATCATTTATGACTCTGTTTCCAAAACGTCTTGTCATTTTCAAAGATGTCTACTCATAACTTACATTCCCACGTTCTGGTCTTACTTCATTATCATTACTCCTATATACTAGGAGAGAGGCTAA
This sequence comes from Vicia villosa, assembly GCF_029867415.1. NCBI lineage: Eukaryota > Viridiplantae > Streptophyta > Magnoliopsida > Fabales > Fabaceae > Vicia > Vicia villosa. Next base: position 17,673 of record NW_026705118.1, on the reverse strand, counting down.
CGACTATTCGACCGCCGTTGGATTAAATCAACGCCTGCCGCGTGTCTCTTGGCTTTTACCCAAAAGATTTTAAAGGGTTTCCGTTAAACCTTTAAATACCTGAACCCTTACCTTCATATAACTTTCACCTCTATTTCCTCATTCTTTCCACAGAAAAGAACGCCTCTGGTTATATTCAAACCCATTTCCAAAATCAAACTTACTCATGGCGTCTTCCTCAAACGTTCTTCAACCCGCTCTGAAACTTCAGAAATCTACACAGATGGGGGATCAAGAGCACATACCAAACCCAAATATTGCAGAAGTGCGCGCCATTTATGCTTCTCAGGTAATCATTCCCTTTGAACTTTCTGGAAAAACTCATGCCTTCATGGGACCTTTACCAGGAGAAAATAATTCTGCTTTGAATAAATTCTTTCCTGCTTATTATAAAACTAGGCCCTTAGTTAGTAAGAACAAGATAGATGAAGATGGTCGTCCAGTCTTAGCAGATCCTAATGGTGCAGAAGATACTTCGAATGTAACCCCTTCAACCCTAGAAAAAATTAGGTTAAACTATGTAACCAATTTTGTGAAAGTTTTTAGGTCACTTCCCCTAGCAAAAGACCCTGAATTGTACTATGCCTGGTTAGCAAGAGTAGAGAAACACAAGGCTTCTTTCTGGAAGCAACTGGGCATTTATGACTTAATCCAATTATCCAAAACTGGTTTAGAATACAACCAAACCATGTTAGTAACATCAGTTCATTTCTTGGATGCTTCCCATAACACTTTCCATCTTCCATGTGGAATGGTCACCCCCACTCTTTTCGACATAGCTGCTATCACGGGGCTTCGACCAACCAGAGAAACCTTTGACCCCAATGTCATGGATACTGATACTATTAACTTTAACGAAGCAACAGTTACTTACACTGCGTTCATTCAACAATATCATGACGAAAACAATGAGGTAGTCTCGGACGAAGAGCATATTGCTTTCTTAGCCTTGTGGCTCTCGAGATGCGTTTTCTGTTCTAGGTCCATACAAGTAGCAAAGAGGTATCTTTGTATGGCCAATCAACTACATGCTGGAACCCAACTAAACCTGAGCCAGTTAATTCTAGGGTTTCTCTATGAAAATCTAGGTGAAGCAACATACCTTGTTAAGAATTACACAACAGGATCCCTGCTTTTCGCTGGTCCCTTCTGGCTGCTGCAACTGTGGCTCAATGCTACTTTCGAAGCTCACCTCCCATTTCGAGGTATTGTCAATGAAGAAGATCCCAACATAAAAAACCGAACTGTAGAAGGAACACGGTTGGCTCTGCTCACTCCAAAAGAAGAGACTGGGAAGCTTCGCGAACATTTTTTAGCATATACCATGATGTTCGCCCAACGTTATCAATTCAGCCCTTCGATGGCTCCATTCGTAAACAGGACAGTGGGTCCCGAATGGTTCACTCGAAAGTTTCCAGCAATGTCTCAGGATCAGGAGGTGGAATCCATGACCATTTGGGAAGCTTTTCTCACTCCAAGGCTATTCTATCACCGACTTCGACCCTCCAAGGGCCAATGTGTTCTTCTTGGCTACCAACTAAATCTTGTATCAAGACAGTTTGGATTAGTCCAGGTGAAACCCAAATGCTTATATGACAAAAGGAACCACATGTGTCTATACACTTTACATCTAACTGAAGAAGAATGCGAGTCCAAAATTGCCAGATACGCTGGTGTTGCCAATCTTTCCCCTATTCCTTTCGAACCTGTCTTTTATTCTACTCCAGATTTCCAACAATGGTGGACAGATTACTACACCATGCAAATCTTTGATGCTGAAAGCCTTACTCGAGAACTAACTGAAGCTTTTGCTGATGTGCAGGAAAACTTTCACAAAGGTACTTCGACTCATATTAAAGAAATACAAGCTTTTCAAAAATTCTTTGAAACTATTTACAGGCCTGATGATCTTAGTCGGAACGTTCGTGAAGCTGCAGTTATTTTACGTGAAAAGTTTTCTGCTAAACTGGATAAGTTGAAACTGCCCCCGTCTGTTCGACCAGAACTGCGTTATGAAGTGGCTTTCAAACTTAATCCTCCAAAATTCCCTCCACTGCCGAGCGCTGATTTTGGTGTGGCTTTGAGCCCTCCTTTCCCAGACTGGTTCGTGTGTGGGAATGCTTTTAAAATTCTTCAAGAACAAACTAAAAGACGCGCTGAACGAGTGGTCCCGACTAAGCATACCCTGGATACTTTCAAAGGACATCTCCATATAGATCTTGAACATGTTCGTGTCTTGACTCCAATACCTGAAGGTTTGGGTTTAGACATCCTTTCGACTGGCTTTTCTTTTCCTACTGAAACACTGATTCCAATTTTACTTGCAGCCGTTACTCGAAAGAGAAAGATCAAAGAAATCCCTGCGCAGAATGCTTCTAAAGTTTCGAAGAGCAACAAGCCAAGTGGGAGTGACTCTATCACCACTGATAAGAAACCCACGGTATATACATACTTTATATTCCGCTTGTATATCTTGTAAATCATACTTACTTTACTCAATCTCCATTTTCAGGGATCGAAGCCTCCGACACATCCGAAGTGAAAAGCTTCTCAAATAGTCGTTTTAGACGACGACGACAAATCTCCTCCTCGAACCAGACAAGCCCAAAAGAAAAAACAGAAGGCCGTCACTCCTTTAGGAAAAGAAAAGGGATCTGGGTATTCGAAAATTACGTCACCGGGTGAAAAGGTATCCTCTGAAGAGTCACCTTTAAAAGGTGGTAGTAACGTTCTTGTTGTAGAGAGCCACAACTCGAGTCCAGATAACATTCCAACCAAGGTATTTGGATTTCACAACATAATCACCTTTATAGACTTTAACTTAGACAATTAAGTTAACGTTTTACCTTATGATTGTAGGATGATGTTGGCACAACCACTTCTGATCTCAAAGCCTTCACCCTCACTATTGACCTTGATAATCTCCAAGGTACGTGCATGTTCTTTCTTATGGCAACGAGATTTCTTGCAACCTTCCCACCATAATATGTTCTAATTACTCCATGCAGACAAATCTCACATGCTTTCGCCAGTTGTCGAAGACGCTCAGCCTCTTGCGACTATCATTCCTACTGCAGCAGTCGAAGAAAGCCATTCAACTGATGATTCTCCACCTACCCACAAAAGTGAAAGTATGGGAGCAGATCGAAAATGTTCAGGTAGTAACAATGTAGCTGGTCACCCAACTGGTAGTGAGGATACTGTATCTGAACAAGATGCTATGGAGGAAACCTCCAAGTTAGCCACAGTTGGTCCTCACGAAACTTCACCCTTTGGGACCATAGTTTCTCCTGAAACTACTCCGACGCCTGCCCCAACAAAGCCTACCCCTTCAGATTTGGAGCAACTTAAGCAAACTGATCCTCTCAGCTTCCTCAAGGCCATGATGAATATTGATAATATTTCGTCCTCTGAGCTCGAAACTTCTCCAGCTGTTCAGACAGAATCTGGTGACAAAGAGGATACTTCTGGTCTTCTTCATCAGATAAAGGAAAAGTTCTTCGAAACCAACCTTGTCGAAATTCTTAGTAAGGATCCTACCAAAGGTCATAGCTTGAATCAACTTTTGAAAAAGGTGGATCTGCTTCTGGTTTCAACAGAAGTCTCAGAGGTGATTGTTTTGCTGGGTTCTTTGATCGAACAACTTCAGTCAAACATTCTTCGACGTCGAAATGTTGATGAACAACTTACTAAAAAGGTGGCTTCTCATAGTTCATCTTGGAAAGCTGCTACTGATGCGACGAAGAAGGGTGATGCTCTCAAGCTTAAACGCTCAGAGAAACAAAAAGAGTGTGACGAATGTGAGCAGAATATCAAATCCTGGAAGCAGAAAATTATTAAGCTTGAAGAGAAGATAAAAGAGGCTGAATCTCGTAAGGCAACAATTCAATAAATCAGTGAGCAAGAATTGATTGAAGTTGCACATTTAGGAATCCAGCATTTCGAAGCTGCGCAGAAACTAGTGCCCGAAATTGAAGAATTGAAGAAACAACGGGCTTTGATTGAACTTCGCATGTCTTCATGGGAGGTTCAGTATTCGAAGATAAAAGACAATCTTCCTAGGGATTTCAATTAGTCATTTCGAACTTTGTACTTTATTTTGTGATGCGCACTTATTTTGCTTTGCAATCGAATTCCTCCAGGAATAATATACATATGCGCACCTTTGTCTTTCAATTTACCCATTTATTTCATTTTGCAATGATCATGAGTAACACTCTAGCAATTTCTTCAAATCTTGCCAAAATATATTTTTATTGCCACAGTAATCTTAATAAATGTAAGCCCGTGACCTGACTATCCTTCGCACCCCTTTTAGCCTAGACTTGACGTTTTTACTCCCTTAGCCGTAACCATCATTAATTGATGACGTCACTTTCTTCAAAACATCTCTTTAAGATGTGCGTGCACCAGTTTTTCATGATTGCATCTCAACTTCCAAGGGCGGGAAACGGCGGAAGCCATAACTTCTCTTTGGAATACCAAACGCGGTTTAATCAATCATTAAAATTAAACCGTTCCTTTATTGCCCCAGGCCTATATAAAGGATTAGCATTATACTTCTTTCTTCACACTTGCTTCAAAATTCTTGTCCAAGACTTCGTTTCTCTTCTTGCATTCTCTCAAAACACAGAGTCTGAGAAAAAACCCTTTTCAAATTTTTCTTCTCCACATGGCACTACCTCTTACTTACAATAACATTAGGGCTTGCATAAAAAAGGAGTTCAAACTCTCTGAAGAGGAGTTTGATGAGAACTCTATAAGCATCAGTGCCCTTTTTGCTAACCAGGAACTTGATTTCTACTATGAAATCCTAGAGGGACCTGTTTATCCCAACATGCTAGCAGACTTCTGGATGTTTGCATCTCTACGCATAGATCCGGAAGGCAGAACCACTATAGTCTCTGAGGTTCGACATGCCCATATTAGAATCACTCCCTCCACCATATCTGACCTGATGAGATGTAACAACTCTGGTGAGACCTTTGATGACAATAGCTTCAAGATGACTACTCATCTTCTATTGAGGACTCTTATGGATAACGATCCCTTCAGCGCCAAAGTTATCAGGGTTTGGCATCAACTGCTCGTGGGTAACTTTCGTCCACGAAACCATGATCAAAACAGCATCATGGTGGAGGACTTGGAATTTATCCTCTGTGCCCTTCGTGGGAAGAAAATCAAATTCCCTTTAATGATTTTCAAAGGGCTTGTTGAAGCAGTTTCCATGGCTGCTGCTCATCAAGGGGTTGTAACCTGTCTTCCATATGGAAGGCTCTTATCTTACATATTCCTCAAAAAGGGAATAATAAGGAGGATGCGTAACTCTGGATCCATGGACATGTTCGAGACAGAAAGCTTGCCCATGTTGCCCCTAGAGGGTTTAGACCAAAGGATCAATTAGGAGGTAGTTTATTTTAGGTTTTTTATGTTTTGGATTTTGTGACCTTCAATGTTTAGGGAACCACCTTTCCTGTAATGAATGTACTCTTTTAATATTAATGGAAGATATTTCTTGAAGTTTCTTTGTCTTCTTCTTTATTTGCCATACATGTTTGTTTGAACACGAAGCCATTTTGGTGTTAGTTCAACCATTTTGGCTCACGTAGTACACCTCAATATCTACGTTTTTGCAATCTTTACTTCATGCATGCTTGGTTTGTATCTCTTCAGATATTTCCCGTTTACTCTTAAGATCCTGCGATCTTCTGCTAACTCTTCTATCTCGTAAGCGTTATTCGAGAATACTTTCAAGATTCGAAAGGGTCCCTCCCAGTGTGGAGACCATTTACCAAGTGCTTGATTCTTTCGATCTATAGGTAAAATAACTTTCCAAACTAAGTCATTATTGATAAAAGTTTTACCTTTCACCTTTTTGTTGTATGCTCTGGACACTCCTTCTTTTTGTCTTTTTATCATCTCCAATGCTCGAAGTCTGTCTTCGTCCAAGTCTACTAGTTCATTCATCATCAACTCCCAATACATGTTAGGAGGGATTTCTGCCTGTCTTTGTATCCGAAATGACTGCAAATATATCTCAACTGGGAGTACTGCGTCATGTCCAAATGTCAATTGGAAAGGCGTAGTGTTTGTAGCTTCTTTTGGAGATGTTCGACAAGCCCAAAGCGCTTGGTCCAAGGTTTTGTGTCAACTCTTAGGCTTTTTTCCCACATGTTTCTTTATGAGACCGATTATTATCTTGTTCGCTGCTTCGACTTGTCCATTTGCCTGAGCATAGTAAGGTGTAGAAGTAAACAACTTGAAACCCATTTCTTTGGCGAAGTCTTGCATTTTTCGCCCAGTGAACACTGATCCTTGATCTGTGGTTATACTTTCTGGGATTCCAAATCTGTATATGATGTGTTTCTGAATAAACTCAATCACAGCCTCTTGGTCTACGTTCGTCAGTGGTATCGCTTCGACCCATTTTGTGAAGTAGTCTATTCCTACTAATATGTATCTTTGACCCTTAGAGGATTTAGGGTGAATTTCTCCAATCAGATCCAATGCCCAGCCTCTGAAAGGCCATGGTTTTATTATTGAACTTAATTCATTCGCTGGAGCGTGTTGAATACCTGCATGCTCTTGGCATTCTTGACACCCTTTTGCAAATTCTATGCAGTCTTTTAACATAGAAGGCCAATACATTCCATATCGAAACAGAAGCCATTTCATTTTGTGCCCCGCTTGATGTGGCCCACATGCTCCACTGTGCACATTTGAGAGAGCCAAATATGCTTCTGCTTCTCCCAGACATTTCAACAAGACTCCTTCAAGAGTTTTCTTGAACAATTCGTTCCCCATCAGGAAATATGATAAAGCTCTATACTTCACCTTTCAATCTGTGTCTATCGAAGGATCTTTTAGATAGTTCACAATTGGGCTCCTCCAATCTGTGTCCGCTAAAGAGTCTATGTTTAATACCTCAAACTCTTCTTTGCTGGCAAAACCTAATTGTGAATTCTCCAGGTCACTTAGGGAAAGCTTGGTAGCCATTGCTTTTCCTCTTATATCGATCAGTTCCTCTAATTTTTCTTTCGATACCTTGTATCCTGAAGCTAACTGTGCCAGATCGTTTGCTTCTTGATTCTTGGTCCTCGAAACGTGATTTAACTCCACATATTCAAATTTTTTAAGCAGCCTATTTGCTATGACAAAGTACATGATCAAGTTTTCTTTGATGCATTTGTACTCCTTTGTTAGTCGCTTAATCACTAGTTCAGAGTCTCCTTTAATTTCGACTCTGGTTGCCCCCAATTCTAACAAAGCTTCAAGTCCAGCAATCAGTGCTTCATATTCAGCTTCATTGTTGGAGCATAAGGGACCTTCAATCTTGTACTTGAGCTTTGTTGGAATTCCATCAGGAGAAATTATCAATATTCCAACACCAGTTCCCTCTCTATGAGTCGAACCATCGAAGTATAGCTTCCAAGGCTTCAAGTCTACATACTGTTGAGGGTTCTTAACCATTGCATGGTCAACAATGAAATCTGATACAATCTGACCTTTCATTGCCTTAAGAGGTTGAAATATCAGTGAGTATTCAGTAAGGGCTAAAGCCCATTTGCCAATTCGACTATGCAATATTGGCTTTGATAGCATATGTTTGATAACATCACAATGAGACGAAACATAAACATCAACTGGCTTTATATAATACTTAAGTTTGATACAAGAGAAATATAAACAAAGGCAGAGTTTTTCTATTGCACTATACCTAGTCTCTGCATCATTGAGTACCCTACTTAAATAATAAATGGCTCTTTCGATGCCATTTTCATCTTCTTGTGCTAACATACTGCCTATTGTATTATCTGAAGCTGAAATATACAGGCGCATGTGCTTCTTCCCATTTGGGGGAGACAAAATTGGTGGATGGATCAAGTATTGCTTGATTTTATGAAAAGCCTCTTGATGTTCAACACGCCATTCGAACTTTTCTTGCTTGAGTCGAAGTAGAGGGGAGAAAGCTTGCGTGCGTCCACTCAAATTAGAGATAAACCTTCTTAAGAAGTTTATCTTCCCCAACAAGGACTGCAATTCTTTATTCGTGGATGGAGGCTTAGTTTCCATGATAGCCTTCGTTTTATTCTGGTTAATTTCTATTACCTTCTTATGGACTACGAAGCCCAGGAAATCTCCAGCCTGCACAAAGAAAGCACATTTAAGGGGATTCATCTTTAAGCCATGTTTTCTCATTCTTTCGAATGATTGGCTTAGATGATCGAGATGATCGTAATCTGAGACAGATTTCACAACGATGTCATCTATGTATACTTGCATGAATGTTTCTATAAGATCATGAAATATAGAGTTCATTTCTCTCTGATAGGTTGCCCCAGCATTCTTTAAACCGAAAGGCATTACAACCCACTCATAGGTGCCTATTGCCCCTGGGCAACGAAAAGCTGTTTTAGACACATCTTCTTCTGCAATGAAGATCTAATTATACCCAGAGTATCCATCCAACATACTTAGGTATTTGAAGCCTGCGGCTGAATCTACTAACATTTCTGCCACAGGCATGGGATATTCATCCTTAGGAGTTGCTGCATTCAGATCACGAAAATCTATGCATACTCTTAATGAACCATTCTTTTTAATAACTGGTACAATATTAGCAATCCATTCGACATACCTCGTGGTTCTGATGAACTTGCATCGTAGAAGTCTTTCGACCTCTGCTTTGATCTTTGAATGAATTTCTAGTGCGAACCTTCTAGGAGTTTGCTTTATGGGCTTTCTCCCTTCCTTTATGGGTAGCTTTAATTCGACCAAATCTCGCCCCAAACCTGGCATCCCGTCATAATCCCATGCGAAGCAATCTCTATTTTCCTTCAGCAACGTGATGACTTTTGACTTCAGCGTTGGCGCCAGTTTCGCACTGATGTATGTTACCCTCTTCTGATCTCCATCTCCGAGATTTACTTCTTCGAGTGGATCTTGGGCTAACATTTTGATACTTGCCCCCATTGGGTCTTTCTCGAAACCCAAAGGCTCTTCGTCGTAGATTGCATCCAATCTTTGACTTATCTCTTCTCCTGAGATCTCTTCGACTCGAACTGGATCTTCAGGTAGTTGAGGGATCATATGTATCCCCGAATCTGGCGTTTCCTCCTTTCTTAGACCTGCATTAACCAACATGTTTGATATTTCGACTTCAAGAGCCGTCTTTCTTTTATTCTCGGCTATATAAGCCGAAATCTTTTCGAAAAATGATGACTCAGACATCATCAACGTCGTCATGCCAGCCTGTTGGCCGTATTGTTGGATAATGCTCCATTGGTGCGGTATCTTCTGGGCCATCCATTATTTCCCTATTCCATTGGAAACCATTTGGGTGCAAAGACAAGTAATACAACGCATTCTTGTTTGGGGTGTGTATATCTTCCGCAGCATGGCAAGGTCCTATGTTTGCCAAGTTCCTATCGAAGTTAGTCTTATTGACTTGGTTAACTTCATCCATGTAGTAACTCTGATCCCCCTCAATATTCTCTACTATGCCATCCTCTCTCCAAATGGTTAACCTTTGATGCATTGTAGAAGGCACAACAGCAACTCCATGGATCCATTCCCTTCCGAGCAAGAGGTTATAATTTGCTTTCGCTGGTATGACCATAAACATAGTTGGCCTTGTGACTGAACCCACCGTTAGATTTACTTGGACAACTCCCAAGGTTTGCCCTATTTTGCCTTCATAGTTAGACAAAACCATTTTATGTGGCCTTATATCAGTATCAAACATACCAATTCTTTTCAGCATGTATTGGGGCATTAGGTTCACCGCTGCCCCTCCATCTACCAGGACTTTATTAATGCCAACATTTTCAATCTTAGCCCTTATGTAGAATGGTTTCAAATGGTTTCGCATACCTTCATCAGGCCTTTCGAAGAAAGCATTCTGCTCTTCAACTGCACCATTGTTCAGCACATAGTAACACAGAGGTCTGTGTTTCGCCATCTCTTCGACGTCAGCCTATTCACAATCTTCAACTTCAGTTTCTTGATTAAACTCATGAGGGAGTACAGATACAACATTGCAGTTGAGGTTTATAGATGATACTCCATCAGAGTCAAAATCATTTGTCATTCTATCATCTTCTTTCCAAAGGCTGGAATGCATCTTTTCCTCTTCTTTCTCATTTTCAGAATCGAACAACTTGCGTTCCACTGGAGGTTTGTTTGTTCCTGCCCCAAGCACTGGGATTTGATTGCTACTTGACTCTCCAGCCTCCCTTGGTTTGAATCCCTGTTGGGCTTTCTTCATCCTCTGATGCCTTCTCCATTGGGATCTAGACATAGGATTTTTACCTTTGTAGTTTTCCAACCTGTACATATCTCGATTGGAAGTCTGGAATTGCTTCCTATATGCCATTGCAGTTCTTCCTCCTTGGTCCCAACTTCGCCATTTGTTGGTTCTGGCACCAGCTTGCATCCATCTATCCCTGGATATGTCTGCAGGAACTTTGAATGTGACCCTTCGAGCTCTAGGGTGTGGGCTGTCAGGCCTTCTCGATGGGGTCCGGTTGTCGAACCCAAACAAGTTAGGACGAAGTCCCTGAGTCTCCCGACCAATATAAAGATACACCCTTTCGAATGATCCTGCTAGCAATTCGTCATAGACTGCACCACATCTAAGGCACAGTGCAACTTCAGAATTGTCATTGTGACACCTGACCAAGAAACCAACCAAGCTTTCTTCAGATCTTGGGTACACTTTCAACAGCAAGTTTCCTCCTCTCCAAGGTTGCTCTAATCTTTCTCGCAAGGCCCTCTCGAAATTGGCTTGAACCCTCCGATTTGTCATAACTGAACATCTTGGGCACATCACCCTTTTTCCACCATTCTTTACATGGCAATCCCAGAGATAATCTTTCAGACTGTTTCCTCTTGGCGGGATCTCAATGTTCCCTTTCTCCCTTATCAACCATTTTTCTAGTTCTTCGATTTCAGATAAAGGACGCCTAACATTGACCATGTTAACAACTGCTGGAGGGATTTCAGAAATCTGAATTTTTTGAAGTTTCACCCTGAGGTCTTCAGTGGCCTCACTGATTTCTTCTTTCAAAACTTCAGTCGTTTTAGCATCGAAGGATCCTTCAACATCAGCATTGAGGATCGTATTGGTCTTTAGGCTTTCAGTAGCCTGCTTTCCATCTGAAATTATCTCTGATTCAGCAGCATGAATTTCAAATACTTCCACCATGTTGACATCAAGTGGTTCACACAAGTTAGTGTCAGCCACGTTCAAAGGATCTGCGTCAACCTTCATAGGGTTCTTGCTTTTGTCAGCGAATTTCAGACGTCCATCTTTGATAGCATTCTGGATTAGATCCCTGAAAAGAAAACATTGTGAGGTTTTATGGCCTAGAAAACCATGATATTTACAAAAACCTCTCTTCTTCCGTTATTCTAACGGAGGAATTTTAGAATTAGGAGGCACTATCATTTGGCCATCTTTCACTAGTAAATCGAATATTTCATCACACTTAGTAACATCAAATGTATAAGTTTTCTTAGGGAATCTATCACTTTTATCACTATCTACTGGATTTCTTCCATTAGAAGGGGTGAGTAATTTGCAAGCATAGGGTGGCGCTTCCTCTAACTCAGCAAGATCTATTTCGACCTCTTCCATGTCGTATGAGTCTTCGAAAGGTTCGCCATCAACTTCGTCTGCTTCGACGTATGCTACTCTCTCTTTCTTATAACTTTTACTTGCTCTAGCCTTTTCTGCTTTTAACCGTTCGACTTGTCGAACCCTATCTGCCAATTGGGCCATATATCTCAGGTACTGAGTATCCAGTTTCTTTCGAATCAAATAATCTAGGCCACCTGCAGCCATTTCAACTAATTCGTGCTCTGGAACAGTCGTGAAGCATCTAGATTTCAGCAAACGGGACCTGTTTAAGTAATCATCAATAGACTCCGTGAATTTCCTCTTGATGCTAGCTAACTCTTTCAGACTTATCTTGGTTTGACCCATGTAAAATTGTTCATGGAATAATCTCTCCAGGTGGGCCCATGCATCTATGGAATTTGGGGGTAAGGTAGTGAACCAAACAAAAGCATTTTTTGTCAGCAAACTAGGGAAGTATTTAATCCTTAAATCCTCATTTCCTACTAAATCTCCAGCTTCTGTCAGATACCTGGCAATATGTTCCACCGTTGATTCACTAGTGTCCCCTGAAAACTTTGTGAATTTGGGTACTTTGGTACCCCTTGGCAATTCTGTTTGCATAACATAATCCGCTATGGGGGATGTATAATTTGGACATCGAAGTCCAGTACTGAGGCCATTATTGGCCATAACTCTCTCTATCATGGTAGTAAGGTTATTCTCTGTAGCCAGGTTTTCTCTCCTGACTCTCTGAACTACTTCGTCTGGGTGTTCGTTCCTATCTACTACCCTTAATCTGGGTCTTTCTTCCTCATACTCTTGCTGAACGGGAACAGTTCTTTGATTCGAAGCCTCTAAATCTATTACCCGATTCCTTTCGACCGTTGTTGTTCTTTGTGGAGGAATCACGCCAGCAGTGGTTGTACCAGGCGGAGGAACCGCATTTTGGATACGTTCTAGAATGGGATCGCCTTCTCGATAAGAGGATTGGTTATTTCTCCGCTTGGGTTGTTGAACTCCCATGAATTCTGCCATTCGATTCATTTGAGAAGATATTTTTTGGAAAGTTTCCACATTCTCCCGATTAGCATTGGCAATATTGGTTGCTAATGGATTCAAGATTGACGATAATTCTCTGGCCAGGGTTCCTAACATATCGTGGTTACTTGCGTCCATATCTTGTCGGAATGCTGCTTGATTGCTTGTGGTAAAACTGGGTATTTGGGCAGAGAAGCCAGTGTTTTGTGCGCTTCGACCCACTGATCCAGCATTTGGCGAAAATGTTGCCGGGTTTGTAGTATATGTGGGTCCTGCTGCTCGTGTACATGTCATGTATGGATTTGGCATTCCATATTGACTATTTGTTCTCAATTCGAACGCGGATGATCCTGGGGTAAATAACTGATTTGCAGCATTTGTCGAGGCAAGTTGCATTTCGCTCGCACTTGAGGACGGAGGCGCAGTAGTCGATACTGAAACTGGGATAGTCCCTGTCGTCGCTACATTATTTTCAGGTATAGCCTGGGAACTATCCGTAGGTCTCGATCCAGTCGGACCCGGTATATCCTGCGCTCCTTGAGTAGAAGTCGAAACATGCGTAGAATTTGCCGCTCCAGTTCCTGACCCTTGTGGGGGATTTTGATCTCCCCCTGCACTGGCCGTAACGACCATTTTCTCGTTGTACCTTCGTTTGGGAATCGGTTGTGCACTGTTTGTTAATTTACCGTTCCTAAGGTTCATACAAGGTCTTGATATTTTCTAGACAAAACAAAACAATCGATTAATAACAATCTGTTTGACACGGTCCCATTGGGCGTGCCAATTTGTTTACGGTGATTTCCGGTAAACAACCGCTAGTCTTCTAAACTATAATAAATATGATTTGGTTACTCGCAGGATCGACTAGATTGATCCTAGGACATAGTCAAAAAGGTTGTTATTCATGATAGTTCGAATTATGTCTATGATTGGTGTGTCTTGAAATAAGAAATACTTAATCAAAGAAATAAAGATTAGCAATCACCTTGTTATACACGTAAATATAACATCAGCGAAGGGTCAGTTAAAAATAAAACATAAGACAAAACAGCAAAAGTGCAAGAATCTTAAAGTGCAGAGAAGTTAAATGCTTCGAAAATTAAATGACATGAAAGTAGCAAGTGCAGGAATATAATTGACATAAAATAAATGAAAGGCAGTAATATCGAAAGATACTTGAATAAAGAGAAAAATACACATGTATTTAAATTGGTGTTGGTGTCATACGTACATTTCTCAGCGAACTCTTTCTCTTAACACTTGATACTTGAGTAATATGTGAGTGATTTGTACAAAATGAACACACGGAATCCTAACATTAAGACCCTTATTTATACTAGTTTCGACCCTAACGGTCCTACACTAATCTAATGCCACGTTGCCCACAGAAAATCCAAGGATGCCATTTGTCTTCGTGCGGTTACATAAACTATTTCGAAATTCAAATCATCCCGCCGGAATCTCCCTTCGACGCGTGGCAACATAATCAGAATCGAGAATGCCACGAAAACACGCTAAGCTTCAGTACTTCACATATTTCGCAAAAAACGTTTAAGTCCCAAAGACTATTCTTTTCAAATTTAGCTTCGGCGCTCACTATCTTTGTTCCAACTTAAACATCATTCCCGAAGCATGGCCATCAGTAGCCATTTTTATCTTCAAAGATGATCATCAGTAACCATCTTCCTTTAAATTCCAAATCTTCGAAGGACATTCTTCTCAAACGAAATCTTCAGCTAACAATTTCTTATTGATGAAGTGTGTCCTGTTTGCGTAACGCGTGTTTGGATACATTAAGAAACACACGATTCATTGTAGAGAGCTTCCAGGCTTCAAATAGAGATACAACCTTGTTAAAGATGTCTTGTTCGATATATTCCGGCGGGCCGAAGTATCTGTGAAGTAAGAGGCGCTTGAGAATTTCTCGACTGTCTCACATGAGGAGAAATCGACACTTTGGACAATAGAAGTTTTGGTGTACGAGTGAGTAGGAGGGAAAAATGCTTGTGTGAAATTGGCTGGAGTTTGTCCACTTGTGGGTTTGAGAACTGAAGATTTTACTGTGCGACAGACAATTCTCAAAGCCGCTTCAAGTAAAGTGGTCAAACATGATAAAACGTGTTTCAATAATCAACATGCTTTCATACTATTTATCTTTGACATTTCCTAGCACCAGAAGCAGTGACTTTTTTACCGAGAGTCCAGAGACTTATGAATAACAATGATGTATCTCCTAGATGAATCAAGATGTAGTTTTTAAGAGGATTGATTTTGCCATAAAAAAAAAATAGCAATGCAATTTGTAGTCTGTTTATCTTCTATTTTTGTATCAATTTTATTATATATTTATCCGATTAATAATAAAAAATAAAAAAATAAATAAAAACGAAGCACAATCTTAAAATGATAAGGAGTTTCGGTAGCTATGAAAACTCTACTAATATCATATTAAAAGTGGCTGATCAGGGAGCATATGTGAAATCATATCATTCTCCTTATTTGACTTGTGAAGCATTACAAGATACATTTATAGAAGAATTATGCTAACTATGTTATTGCTTTATACGATCCTGGTCTCATACCTGTCATTCTAACTAATATAACATAGTTGAAACTCAATATTAAAGATTGTGCCAATATTGTTTAATTGCTCCAAACAATGGAAAACCTCATTTTGTCACTGTCAAATTTTGCCAGTTTGACTGAGGCTAATATGTGGATCGACGACAATCTTTCCGTGTCGTTTGTGCACCAAGTTCACATGCACACCCTTTTCAAATTCATACAAAAAATGAGTTTTAGCCTCAGAACAACAAGGCCCACTTATTGATCTTCCTCAAGTACTCAGATCTTTAGAGTACCTCATCTCGACATCTATGATATTGGTGAGTACTGAGTCTTATACCTCGTGGCAAATGTTGGGTTTCCTTAAAAAAAACGCAATGAATATAAAAAGAATTTTGTTTAATACTTTATGATTTATTTTGGTCCCTTAACTTTAAAATTTTTTATATTGTTTTCATAACTCTTTCAAAATGTGTCATTTTAGTCTTTTTAATATATTAGCAACAGAAAAACTAAAATATCGATCGTTTAATCAGTCACTAATATGACAAAAATGATTAAAATAACACCTTTTAATGTTCAATAAGAATATTTTTAAAATTAAGAGATCAAAATAACCCTGGAATTAACAAACGAAACCAAATTAAAGAATATTTTACTATACAAAAATATTTTTTTGTTAAATAGAATGTTTTGATATTGTGTGAAAATTATATATATATATATATATATATATATATATATATATATATATATATATATATATATATATATATATATATATATATATATATATATATATATATATATATATATATAGGGGCGGTTTTAGAGCCCAGCTAGCCCGGACACGCACCCGGACTCAACCCCTATTTTCTTTGTACTCCTCTAATTTAATAGTCGAATTTTAGACAAAACTATGGGCAAAATTAATAAAAAATAGGGTGTAAAAATTACAACAAATGAATAATTAGTGGGGGTAAATCTTTTGCCCAGGCTGTCTAAAATTCCTAGCTCCGCCACTATATATATATATATATATATATATATATATATATATATATATATATATATATATATATATATATATATATATATATATATATATATATATATATATATCATTTCAAATGAACATATACAGCAACCCGAGAGGGTTGGCCTAGTGGGAGGATGCTTGGGTCTCAAGGGTTTGCTCCCCTTGAGGTCCTGAGTTCGAAGGTGCCTAGGACCAATTTTCGGAGGCTACGTGGGACAGTAATGCTCTCGGGTGGATTAGTCGGTACGGAAGGAAGGAGACCACTCTATAAAAAAAAAAAAATGAACATATACAGCCAAACATTAACACGTTAAAAAGCATTTATTTTTTTTCGTTTTTATCTAGTATTAATTTGGATCTTCAAATAATTTCGTGGTCCTTTCTTTAGAAGCCACATGTGATGTAAGGTAGGTGGTCCTATGGCTGTATTGTTCATGGCTGTTTCGTCGAAGAGAGTCTTTGAGAAAATGACAAATGAAGTATTCATCATCCATCACTTCCATAATTTCATGTCCTTATCATCTATGCATATATATCCAAAACAATGGACGTACAGTTTTGAAAAACATTTTCCATGTGAACTAGTACAGATTAATCATATAGATTTTAGTAGTTTATTACACACAAAAAAATTATATCAAAGAAGAAACCCTAATAAAATGAAAAGGAATTAGAATCTTGAAATAATATCCATTTTCCATGTTAGCATAAAGTATCGGCCTATATAATTGAGGGTCGTTATACAATATTGCTGAGATTTTTTCCTTAAGGTTGAGGAAAGATTTTCTATCACATGAATTTGTATAAGGTATTTTTCACTGTAGCTAAATTATTTGAATGGAGGAAAATTGTAGACAGAGTATTGGTGGTAAATAAGATTAATCATTCGGCTACAGTTAAAAGTAAAAATTCGAACATGAAAAAAAAAAACTCTTAATTTAAATTGTATTTCAAGATTTTTTTTAGCAAAAACTAATATTAATGTTCGTGAAAAGAGTTACCGAGTGAGGTGACGAGGATTTCTATGGTGTGTTATGTAACACCCCTTTTCTAATCACAAATATATCATACAATCAAACAGAGTAAGCATGCATAAAGGAAAAAGGGCGCCACATGTTGATTTTCACCAAATAAAAATCCCAAAATAACATACATACAACATCCATAATACGCAAAGATCATATTGTAACACAAAATGTAATCTCATGTTCTCATACATTATGCATAAACGCTTGCGGAAAACAATTTAAATTGCTATTAAAGATTTCAATGAATATATCCCATACTATATTCTTCTACCAAATTCAAATAACATCAATATCTTTGTTACTTGAACATTACAATTCTAGGCTACAACGGCCTTTAATCACAT
>NW_026705116.1:12500-198621 GCF_029867415.1 Vicia villosa | reverse complement strand
ATTAAGAGTTTAAAGAAGAAGTATACATAATTCATGTGCCTTAACCTGGAAAAAGATTTTCGGATAGTTGGTTCATGTTATGAGTATATAATAAGAATCTCTTAGACCAAGCAATTTAGAGTTTGAACCTTTATCATTACCATTGTTCTAAACAAAAAAGTTCAAATTAAGCATGAGAATCCCAAAGAACTTTTGAATGAGGGGATATGTAAAGTATAATAATGTAAATATAAATTCATGCATACCATCACCCAACAGTTTAAATTTTAGGGTAGCTGCTTTCCACAAAAATAATAGTAATAATAATTTGAATCCTTTTGATTCCCAAACATACATATATTTCTACAACACAGGCTTATGTGCATACCTCTTCAGGATGAGTTTCGTCCCTTGGGATGTTAGTAAAACTACTTCCTTCACCACCCATATCATTCAGCAATGGTTCCACATTGGAGCCAACTCTCTTCTCTTGTCTTGTCCTTTGCAAAAACACCCATCCAAACAACACAAAAACCAATAGAATATACAAGAGAGCTATTGAAAAATCCACACATCTGACCTGTAGTATTATTATACAAAAATCAACATCATGAAATACATCAAAAGATAAGCCATCTTTTTAAGAAAGTAGGGCCTTGTATTTATCTAGTCTTGAAGTGAAAGAAATTTAATCATGAAAAAGAATCAATTCTATTGTTTCAACCTTCATAGATCCCATTCTAATGGAGCAGGGCTCTTTTATCACGGGTGGTGAAGGTTCTGAACTCGAGCAGACAGGCGCTGAAGGACAATCGCCACAAGAGCAGCCGAGTGAAGTGTCATTACATGAATAGACAGATGCATTCATAGGTTTCATAGGAGATGAGTCAGGAATGGTTGTCTTAAAATGTATAGAATAAGGTGAACCAGGACCACCAGGAGGCACTTTTGCTCCAAGAAATGCAAACCACTCTGGCATTGTTAATCAAAAATAAATTGCATAAGCACATAATGAGCATGTATAATCCAAGCATATGAATATAAGTGTTCTACTGGCATCCAAACATAGCTTAAGAAGAAGCTACCTACTTCCTAAATTAGAACGAAAAAATGTATAAATTACACAATTTACAATTAAAAACAACTCAAGAAATGTTGTAGTTGACTTTACTGTACCAAACAACGAGAATATGATGTTAAGTATGAGCTACTTTGTGTTTGTTTCCTTTATTGGTGTTGCACTAGTGGCACATGAATATTTCTAACGAAAGATACGAGGTTTCTTAGTTATACTGGATTTTTCACTGTACGGTTCAAACTCAATTTCGGTGAAATGGGGTTGCAAAAAGGACGAAATTTCATCTCCTCAAAAAGTTGTCAGACCTCTGCTCTCCCAGTATCAGTTTCTAAATCCTGTTGGGGAGAAATTGTCCAAATTTCCACATATTTTATCATCATGTGACCCTCTTGTGTCGTGATTGGTACTAGCACAGTAGCATTACATACAATGTTGTCAAACTCAAGATCCTACACATAATTGGAAGGGATGTAGGATCGTAATATGGAGGACCGATGCTGCCTGGATTTAGTTTTGAAGGTGCGGATTTTCCCCTCTGCAATCCCAATTGGGTGTGGTATTTTGGTTTTGACACGAGAAAACTTGTGAGCTACGCTCTCTTTTTTTCATAAGGAAGTATAAACATGATTAAAATAGTCATTAGCATTGTTGAAGTCTTCTAATATTCACATCAAACTAATTTTATATCATAGAGAAGAAATTTGGGAAAACTACGATAACTTCACATTTATGTTTGAGTACGAAAATCCATCAACAAATATCGCAAACCATCAAGCAATGGAATTACTAGAATAGAAGAGGGGCCCCATATATTCGTATGAACAAGACAAAACGGAAATGTTCTTCTTTGCACGTGTGTTTAGCAAGCTCACATACATCATAATGAAGAGTCTCAATATCTAATTTGCTAAAAACTTAAGTAAACAGAAATTTGACCCCTAAAACAAGGATGATGCTTTAAGCGACAATAATAAAGAAAACCTTCTCCATGTTGGAAAGTGTTGGAATTTCCACCTAAATTGCAATCTTCCCCCAGTCGCCTAAATTGCGGCTTTGGTCATAAGAGAGAGAAAATTGCAGTCCTGAAATTCACGCCTAAACTGTGGTGACTTCTTCGTGCTGCTGAAGAAAGCTCTCGCCCTTTCTATGACTCCCCTCAACATTGTAGACAAAAACCACGTCATAGAAGAGAGAAATCAACTAGGGTTTCAAAATACCCCTAGACAGAGATGGCAACAAATGACTCAGGCCATCAAAACAAAACTGGAAATGGTTGGCGAGTTGATCAGAAATAACCTCAATAAAAAAACGTAGGAAGCAACATAACACGAAAACATTAGTCGGCAGGTGCAAAGTGTTGAACATATGAGTCACGAGAACATTAGTCGGCAGGTGCAAAGTGTGGAACATATGAGTAACTAGTAACTACATATGAGAAGGAGGTTGGGCATTGGTTTCTAGGTTCTGGCTGAAATTTGCACTACAACCCAAGTGATGAGGCCATCAGCCTAAAATATGATGGTTAGTAGCGGTGGATGGCGGTTGGTGACGGCAGATGGTGCAAAGTTGTAGGGAAAAATCAAAGCAGTGGAGACACGGAGAGGAACAACTCACAGAAGCACTGAAGGCTTCTGTTTAGCAACTGAAATGAGGAAAACTAGGGTTTCTGAAGGTAATGGGTTTTTTTAGTGAGTGGGCAGTCTTCTAAATATATATAGGAGTCCTAGCATTGAGTTTTTTTACTCAAGATGCAATCCCTTGATTTTGGGGTCTTCCTTGGACTATAGCCTAATCCTAATTACTTATACACTCATCACTAACTAATGCATACATTCCTTAAAGAGCCCATAAATTCCCACGATACCAACCGTAACATGGGGGAGGGGGCTTTCAAATTGAAATGACAAGATCACTTGTTTAACAGAGTTTATGCAACTTATATAATAAATCCAACCATGTTATAATGGATCACCTTCATAATTGTTAGCTCCAGCCCCAACAAAATCCATAGCCCTTGTATTCATTGTCCCAAATTTCACGTCCTTACATGCTTGATATAAACCATCTCCAAAAGTTTCAGTTACATAAAAATCAATACCGTCCACAGTGGTATTACCAGTAACCTGAAATGAACATAAATTGATCAATCCCAAATTACAACTATAGTCTGGAGGTAGTAATTCATAAGACCAAATCACACTACAGAGTGCCCATTTTATTTTTTAGTTTATTGGTTTTAACAACCAGTAGAGGGACAGCCTACAGTCATAAGATAAGTGTAAGCCTGCAATAAGAATATATGCCTCTATCTACAACAGACGCTGATCTAGTTATTGACTAAATTCATTGCCCAAACCATCCATAAATTATGATAAACCTCAACAATAGGCAATACATCTCGCAACCAAGTTGGATCTTTTGATTACAACCAGTTTAAAACGATATATAAGCATTGAATACATTCTTGTAAGCATAAAATGCCATGGAGCATAAACTTCAAAAGTCAATACAAGAGTGCTGCTAGTACAAAATAAGGTCCAAAACTGAAACGCATTACCTCAGAAACGGAAGTGACATTGATGAAGAGACTCTGATTAGGAGAGCAAGAGAGTTGACAGAAAAGATTGAGAAAGTTCCTCAAACAAGCAGGACAGCCAACTAGAATGGGTACTGCCTGAAAGATATGAATATGGTTGAGTAAATATATATAGTAAAAGAGGTGCAGAAACAAATAACAAAATAAAGAGAAAGATAAGTTGCCTGTTGAGACTGTGTCCTTAATGTTTCAAACTGTTGCTCAGTACAACAAACATTTCCATTTAAAGAGGGACAGAGAGTTTGAATTTTAGCAGAGAATAGATCATCGGGCTGGAATTGAAAAGCATAGTAAGTAAATATAAAATTAAAATAGGGTTTGGTTAGTTGATAATTTGATATTGATTGAGACCTTGACGGCAGGTGAAGAATAGGGGCAATTGAGAACTTTGCCATCACTGCGTTGACCACAGATATCATACATTGCGCAGTATTGATCGGAATGGATTGCCCTAAACAGAAAGAAAAGCGTGTTAATTAGGAATTGAGAAATGAAAAGAGTTAGAAAGAATTAAGGTAGTAACTGTAACTTACATCGCGGTGGTGAAAGAAGGCGAAGAGAGTAGGAGGAATACCTGAATAAGCATAGATGATGAAGATGATGGTAGAGTTAGAGTGAAGTGAATTGGAATGAAGAAAACAAGTAGGTACCTGTAACAGAAGAGTAATTCCAGCGGAGAAGATGATAGGGAAACTCATGTTCATTTCTTGAGTTCGGATTGGGATTGTTGTTAAGATCAGAGGAAACTTTTTCTCATCAAAGACGCAACCGAGTAGCAGCAACAACCAGAGTAGAGTCAGACAAAGAGGACGGTTTACACAACCGAATGACAATTCCAAACTTGCCCAATTTTATTTTATTATTATTCCTTATTCCTTATATATAATCATTTTATTTATTAAACTAAACTTTTAACGGTAATTACACCTAGTAGCTGGTCTCTCTTAGTTTGTTAGTTTTAACAAATTAATAATTAATAATGCTTTAACTTTATTTCTAAATTTTATATCATTACCTTTTAACTCTCATTTTTAACTTTATTTCTTTTAATTTTTACTTTGTTCTTTTTTTGTAATCATTTTATTTTATTATTATTCTTTATATATAATCAGTAAAGTTAAATTTTAATAGTAATTACAGCTGGGTATTATTTAGAGAAAATATCAAAGAATTTATCCCTACATCTTATGGATCTTTCACCCACCTACGAATTGGCAAAAATGTCCTTCAGCTTTCGTAGATGCATCTTTGGAAGAATTTTTTTTGTGTAACTTTATTTTGTTCGTAGATGTACATACAAAAATTTCGGTAGATGCATCTACAGAAGCATTTGACGTTAAACTGACGTCAGACCCTTTCCCTCCCTCATTCTTCACTTTTCATCTTCTTCAACCCATACTCTCTCAGCCCCAAAAATCAAACTTCCCCAATAGTGCATTTCTTTCTCCCGAGTTCGGCCGACATTGTCAACATCAACTATCAACATTCTATCAAGTTCAAAACTCTATTTAATCGGTAAATTTTTTACTTTTCGAGTTATTTTAGAGTATTTGTATAATTGAGTTAAAATTCGGTATTTAGGTATAGAAATAATTGGATTCTTATAGAAATATAGTTTAGAGACAATGTAGTTGTTGTTTGATGTGTAAAACGGATAATCAAGCCACAAAAATGAAACTTTTGAGTGATTGAACAGTGGCCTTACGCCATTGTTGAGTTTCTGAGTTTCAGAACCTTCCGTAGATGCATCTACGGAAGCACCATAATTTTTGGAAACTAAGGTACTTCCGTAGAATAGTATTTTTTTTACTTTCTTATTTATTTATAAATACATACTCCCTCCGTTTTTTATTATAAGTCGTTTTGGAAAAAAATTGTATTTTAATATAAGTCGTTTTACAATTCCAATGAATAATTAATGCTATTTTTCCTATTATATCCTTAAATATTTATTATTCTCTCTCCTTTCAATTATATAAATTTATCTTCCACATGTCATTAATGAAGGATAATTTTGTAAAAACCTTCATAATTCTTCATTTTCATACAACAATTATTATTTTTCTTAATCTATGTGAAAAGTCTAAAACGACTTATAATAAAAAACGGAGGGAGTAGTATCTAACTCAATGTTATTTATATCACAATGCATGCATTATGGCCCACGATCCGAATAGGGATATACTTCCTCCAGCATTATTTATAAGCAAAGATTCTTTTTTTTTAGGTTCATTGAATAATGAATGTATCTGGTCTTTTATTTAGACTAGATACATTCATTATTCAATGAATCTAAAAAGAGAATCTTTGTTTATAAATCAGGTCGGAGTAGTACATGAGAGGACTGCACAACACGCATTTGTGCGGCGTGAACGAGTGTGTGTATTATCTCAGGTCATTGATGGAGTTGTCGTTGCAGCAAATGTACAAGATACACTCGCTCGAGTCAGGCCTTCTCCATCTGTCCCAATTGAGGAGTTTTCTACGTCTGTTCCACTCGAGGGCCCTTCCCTAACTACTACTACACCACAGAGGCCTCGGGATGATGTTGAGGGTTCCTCACAGATGCTACCCCCCGCAGACGTCATCGTGGCAGTACGTTTACTTCTATTTATGTGCCAGTGACAGCCAATGCAAGATCTGTTGTGCCACTTCCGGGGCTGCACAGGGATGATCCAATGTCTGAGGCTATTTAGTACCACGGGCGCTATAGATGCATCCATGTTGACAAGGTATGCAGATCATGCAATCATGCGTATCTGGGAGGGAGCGGTAAATTTTCCTTTGTTATTACTTATTACTTTTTTTCTTCAGTTTCTGAATTTGCTTATTAATAACCATATATTTTTTTAAAATTTCAGGAGAGGGATCTCTAGAGGAGCTTGTTGCGGCAGAGGAGCCTGTTGGTGACGAGGTAGAGGTGGATATACATAGAGAGTGGGCGTTGAGATGTTACTTCCTATATTTGATAGGTACTCAGCTCTTTGTGGACACGAGCTCGTCGTACACAGACGTCGTCTACCTGATGTAGTTATCGAATATCGCACGTATCCATGAGTACAACTGGAGAGCGGTTCTACTGGTGTACAACTACTATAGACTTGGAGAGAGATGTTTGTGGAAAGCAAGGACAGTGATAGGCAGTTGTATCCTTTTGGTGGTAACAATCTTATACCCTTCTACTTATTATATATTTTTGATAGTACGTTAAAATAACCGTATTTTTTCAGGGTTGGATACCTCTCTCTTAGTTTCTTAGTTTTATAACAAATTAATAATGTTTCAACTTTATTTCTAAATTTTTTATAATTACCTCTCATTCTTTTAAGTTTATTTCTTTTAACTTTTACTATTTACTTCTTTTATAATCATTTTATTTTATTATTATTCTTTATATATGATCATTTTATTTGTTAAAGTAAAATCTTAACAGTAATTACAGCTAGTAGCGGGATATTATTTACTGTTCATACCTCTCTCTTAGTTTGTTAGTGTTATAATAAATTAACAATGCTTTAACTTTATTTCTAAACTAGTAAAATACTCGAGTTAATGCACGGATTCCGTGTGAATTCATATTATACATCGCAATATTTTATTTGTCAGTTTTAAAATTTGTTTTATAATTTGTTTATAGATCCTAAACATTCACAATATTATAAATTAATATAGACTAATTATATGCATCAACCGTTATATTGTAAAATTGTAAAATTGTAATTATATGCACCAACATCGGACTTTATCTTCGCAACAATAAACTCAACAATTAATTTTACATCTTACAATTGCATCAAGAATTAGAAATATATTAGAGTTGTTCCAATTGCCAAAAATGCAAAATCTGCAATTAAGATTGTGTTTCAAAGATAAATAAATTTACGAAATATCGTAATAAAGCATAGACAAACATTTGTTGTAAAATCCTACAAAATGTGAAATATATGAATCATCAAAAGATCTCTATTCAAATTAATATAATTCATTAGCCTCTCTGCAGTTTTCATACTTAATCACCAAATATGCTCAAAAGGATTATGAACAATATCAAACAGATTGAAATAAAATTGGTTATAGCAGAATTGAGTTTGGTACAATTGATTTTAACAGAATTTATTTTAGCAGAATTGATTTATGTTTGGTATATTTATGTAAAAGTGAGTTGAACTATAAATTTCAGTGTAAAAATCACCCAGAATCAATTCTGGAGGTAGAAGCTACAAATTCTAGCTTCAAGTAGAATCAATTATACACCTATAGAATTGATTATGGGTCCTTCAAAAGTCAATCCAAACATGATATAACTTTATTTCTAAATTTTATATCATTACCTTTTAATTCTCATTTTTAAGTTTATTTCTTTAATTTATACTTTTTACTTCTTTTTTACTTTAATAGCTCTCACTTTTCATGAGGAATTTCTCTTAATAGTTCTAGAAAGATTGATGGACTGATTATTTCGTAAATAATACAATTAGGAAAGTTAAATTTGGATTTCAAATTTCTTTTTGATTTTGACCTTTGGATAAGGAGCATATCTAGGGGTGGCAAACAGGCATGATCGTCCTGTTTATCTCGTTCTGCAAAAAATTTGGTTAGGGCAGACATTGTTGAGAGTGCGGAGGTGATGGGTCCCGAAAAAGGAACATAATGCAAGTTCCACATGGTTAAAGGACATCACACTAAAGACTGTTACCAACTCATGAAAATTTGAGAGATTAATTCAAAAGGGGCACGTCCAAAAAAATACGACAAGATAAACCCCATTTGTGGGGGTGGGAGGATATGGGAAGTCACATGCCAAAAACGACCAAGGATACGTCCATAAGCGAGAATGATAAAGTTATACACCTCACACTCAATACACTCGTAGGCGGATTCACTATAGGCGGGGAAACTAGCTCCGCCCGCAGGAGATACACTCACCAGATATTGAATATTGAAGACCCCTCCACTAAGGAAAGCAACAATGAATCTAGAACACCCAAGGTTGGAATTTCCTTATCTGAGGAAGATCCATCTGTCATCCACCCTCAAAACGATAACCCCATGATTATTACTGTTAGGTGTGATACTTGGGAGATTAAGATAGTCCTCGCGGTCAGGAAAATTCCATAGGTATCCTCTATTGGGAGGTGTCCCAGAGGCTCCACCTGAATCCTAAATACTTAAAGCCCTTTAAGGGCTCCCTAGTAGGATTTTTTGGAGAGCAAATACAAGTGAAGGGTTACATCACCCGGAAAAGGACATTCGGAGAGCATGAACACTCCATAGAATTAAAAGAGATACTTGGTTATTGACGTCTCTCTTTGTATAATATGATTATATGGCAACCAACTTTTAACCAGTTTGGACGAAACCTTGTGCACTTTGTATTTGTGCATGAAGTATCTGCTCCCTGGCGGGCGAGTAGGTCATCCAGGGAGATCAAGAAATATCTAGGAAATTCTATGTAGAAAGTCTAAAGTTAAAGAGAGTACATACCCTGGGCGCCAACACAAGAAAGGAAGCGCGGGGATAAATTCATCAGACAAAGATGTATCTCCTAATGATCTCATGTGTTGTTTTTTTAATAATTAGCATGTGAGTGCGAATATGCATATCCAAATCCACACAAAAATCATGCAGAACAGACAATGGTATTATGCAGAGCAGAATTAAAGAACACAAAAATTGTCATAAAAATATTGTCCAACGTTACATACAAAAAACACGTTACATATATTACAACTAAAATGCATAAAAAGATATGTCACTACCTAAATCTATTGGTGGTTCATTCTTCTAGCTTTTATTATTTCCTTCTATTTTAATGTCGCTCAACTTGGTGAACTCTTCCATCCTTTCTAAAAAAGTGATTCAACCAAATTTCAACATCTTTTGTGAAACATGCCGTCCTCTCCAGTTATGTCTTTGGTATAGGACTTCCCTGTTTCAAATAAAGCTAACCAAAATCTTATGTTTTTGATAGCTAACTAATACACATGATGTGTTCAGATGGATTTTGAGTTGGTTTACTCTTAAGAGAAATAATGTTTTCGAGAACATCTACCTCGACAACAATTGGTCGAGCACCCGATTTAACATCATCATTTGCTTCATCCAGTTTAACATCATCATTCACTTCATTTGGTTTAACATCAAACTTCACTTCGACCGGTTTAACATTCACATCCACAGTAGCTTTGGAAAACATATCCGGGTGCATCATAACTATTACCACCAATAACATAAAAACAATGTGAAAATTCAAACTAATAGGACACTCCTGATATGCACACCCAGAGCACATCAAACTTTGTCCGGAGATGCATATCCGGCTTAAACGGTCATTTTAAGTAAATAAATAAGATTAATGCAATAAATGAAGGATGAAATGAATGATCTTTACCTATAATTCCAACTTGTCTTGCTTCCTTTGAGGTGATGAAATACAAGAATGAAGTTTTTGATATTGAAAAAGTGATTGATAATGAAAAAAAAAAAAGCTTTTTAAGGGTTTTACAACGAAGTTTCTTTGTACCATGAAGAAGAAGATAACGCAAAGTGGTGTTTTATCAACTTCTCCATTAAGCATTTCTAAAGGTGCATCTCCGAAAATATCACTAACTTATTAATTAAAGCAGTTGGGTGAATAACAAAATCCCATAAATGAGTGCAGGAGATTTTTCAGAGATGCATCTTCGAATACACTTAAACATATACGAAGATGCAACTCCGGGCCTTTTTTTTTTAAATAGGTAAAACTCATAAAAAGAAAAGATTGACGTGATTTTGGATGCATCTCTGAGATGCATCTCCTAATCCATGAAGAGCATTATTGAGTTTTCAAAGATGTGAAAGACACCATTAAAGATGGAAAGAGCATTCCCCCAAAGAGGTTTGTGGTATGTTTTTTGTTTTAAAAGTAAATGACGTTCACAAAACTATCCTTAATTTAGAAGGAAGTCAAAATAATGGCGGGCAGCTTTTTCATCTACTTAATGGAAAAGTTTTGCAATGTTAACTTCCACTCATATAACTTAGATGGATGTAAATTAGTAACCTATATATGATGTCAAGTGCTTTGATTAACCTCACATGCAACAAGTTAATTTGAGCCATCCGAAGATAGTTGAGTGTGTGTTTGATAAATTTGAAAATTACGGTATATATTCACATTACAGAAGCCTTAAACATGCGGCAGCAGTGGCTCCGCATTACCAAACATAGGCAAAGTTGAAGCTCCTGTTCCATCCTTGGGTGTGAAAATGCTATCAATTATAATGCTTTTATCAAAGTGTAGAGTATCCAAAACTACATAATGGCTATTGCACATACTCTGATCAACCAGATCATACCCTTGTTACTTTTCACAATCCTTTTATCATTTGATTAAGATCCCCCAATTGAATATTTGGGACTCTAATATAGAACTATAGATACACAAATACAACATGTTGATTAGCTAAATAGAGACATGCGCATATCAAATCCACAGCTCACTGAAGCAAGCCATCACTAAAATGCACAAATTTCTTTGCTAGCTACTTGAGTTAAAGGAAAATACAAAATGAACAACCAGCGGCCTCTCAGATCTCAATCATTCACACTAATTCACATATAATTAGGATTATCTCATTAATTTTGACCCCTAACCTCGACGCTTTAGTCAGTGGAAGCTTGAGTTCCTTTCAAGATCACCAAAACATCCTTCATGGATGGGCGCTTGTGGGGCTCAGGTGCAAGACACTTAGAAGCAAACTTTGATATAGTATGTGCATCTTTGATTGGATACTTGTCTTTCAATAGAGGATCCATAACCTCCTTCAATTTTTTTTTGTCCAGTAGGTACGGTATGATCCAATCCACTAGACGGTGACGCCCGATTGGCCGGTTGAGATCTATCGATCGTTGGCCTGTCAGTATCTCAACCAAAACAACTCCAAAACCATACACATCACTCTTTACATATAGATGCCCTGCATTTTCATTTTCATTTTCATTTTCAGCCAACTTTCACAACAAGTTCATTTTATAGTAAAAAGCAATGAAGAGATGAAGTACTTACCTGTATGTATATATTCAGGAGCTGCGTAACCTAGTGTTCCCATCGGCGTTGTGGACAAATGCGATTGACTAGCCGAAGGACCCAGTTTTGCCAACCCAAAATCTGATATCTTTGCATTATAGGACTGCGAAAGCATAATAATTGAGTTAAAATGAAAGGCAATTAATAAAGATTCATGATAACAAAGTGAAGAGAGAGACTGACCCCATCAAGCAATATATTAGAGGCTTTAAAATCTCTGTAAATAATTTCTCTATCTGCTGTATGCAAGAACGAAAGTCCAGTAGCTGCTCCGATTGCTATCTTAAGCCTCAGCTCCCAAGGAAGAGGGTGATCAACAGTACCTCTACCTCCTATGGTGTTTAATTTCATTGATTGAATCAAAAGAATACAATCACAAAACATTAATTAATAGCAGCAGAAACAAAAAGCACTTACTTCCAAAGAGGTGATGTTCCAAACAACCCTTCTGCAAGTATTCATAGACAAGAAGAAGCTCTGTATCTTCATAACAAAATCCCAAGAGTTTAACAAGGTTGGGATGGTTAAGTCGACCTAGAAATTTTATTTCTGACTGCAAAAATACAAATCAACCATTAGAAGTGAATAATTAAATAAAGAAACCTAATTAATCTAACTTAAAGTAGGTTAAGGGCATCAAACCCACGACATGTCAGTTATTCATTACCTGCCATTCCTCGAGACCTTGTAAACTTTCGGAGTTCAACTTTTTGACGGCAATGGGGATTCCATCAAGCAATCCTTTGTAGACTTTTCCAAAACCTCCTTCTCCGAGAAGTGTATCAGGTTTGAAATTCTTGGTAGAAGTTTTTAATTCGGCGAAAGTGTAGACTCTTAAATTAGAAGTAGGTAAGATCTGACCACCGATTGAAAAATCGGATGATGAGAAATTACTACTGTTTATGGAGGAAGACGTGTTATTACTGCTTCCACTTCCAGAAGAAGTAGTAGAAGTAGAATTGAAAGTTGTAGTGCTAGTTCCATAGCTTCCACTTGTTGTTTGAGAATTATATGTTCCTGCAGGCGTAACTTTATGCACAGTATAATCAGAATTTTATGATGAAAAAAATGATGAAATTGAAGAATGATTGAGTTAGTTACCAGTTCCGGTTGGAGATGGAGTTGGATGACTATTAGGTAGAAGAGAACTCCAGCAAGTTCCCATTGGAATCGGAGGAAAACAATAGATTAGAGAGTGGTTTCTTTGTTTCAATTTTAACTTGTGAATTCTTCAATCAATCAAACCATTTTTTTCTTCGTCTTGGTCTTTATCTTTTATTTATATTCAAATACTTTTGCTTTTGCTGTTCTTTTGTCTTGGTCAATAATTATTAAAGTTAACTTTTTTCATTATGCATCTCCAGGTCATTGTTTTTCTTTTTAAACGGGTGAAATTCATAAAAAGAAAAGATTGAAGTGACTTTGAGTGCATCCAGAGAAATTGCCTCTGTTTAAGAAGAGTATTTTCGAGTTTTCAAAGATGTGGAAAATACCATTAAAGATGGAAAGAGAATTCCCCCAAAGAAGTTGTGGTATGTTTTTTGTTTTAAAAGTAAATGACGTTCACAAAAGTATCCTTTATTTAGAAGGAAGTCAAAATAATGGTAGATAGCTTTTTCATCTACTAAATAGAAAAGTTTTGCAATGTTAACTTCCACGTATATAATGATGTCCAGTGCTTTGATTAACCTCACAAGCAACAAGTTAATTTGCATAATACCTTTATTTTGTAGCATATATATGATGTCAAATGCTTTGATTAACTTCATAAGCAACAAGTTAATTTGAGCCATCTGAAGATAGTTGAGTGCGTGTTTAGAAAATTTGAAAATTACCGTAGATATTCACATTACAGAAGCCTTAAACATGCGGCAGCAGTGGCTCACCGCATTACCAAACATAGTCAAAGTTGAAGCTCCTGTTCCATCCTTGGGTGTGAAAATGCTATCAATTATAATGCTTTTATCAAAGTGTAGTGTATCCAAAACTACATATGGTTATTGCATATACTCAGATCAACCAGATCATACCCTTGTTACTTTTCACAATCCTTTTATCAGTTTGATTAAGATCCAAATTGAATATTTGGGACTCTAATATAGAACTATAGATACACAAATACAACATGTTGAACAACTAACTAGAGACATGCATATCAAATCCACAACTCACTGAAGCAAGCCGTCACTGAAATGCACAATTTCTTTGCTAGCTACTTGAGTTCAAGGAAAATACAAAATGAACAACCAATAGCCTCTCAAATCTCAATCATTCCCACTAATTCACATATAAATAGGATTAACTCATTAATTTTGACCCCTAACCTCGACGTCTTTGTCAGTGGAAGCTTGAGTTCCTTTCAAGATCTCCAAAACATCCTTCATGGATGGGCGCATTTTGGGCTCAGGTGCAAGACACCTAGAAGCAACCTTGGATATAGTAAGTGCAGCTTTGATTGGATACTTGCCTCCCAATTGAGGATCCATAATCTTCTTCAATTTTCTTCTTTCCTGTAGGTGCGGTTTGATCCAATCCGTTAGACTGTGATACCCGCTTGGGCGGTTGAGATCTATCGCCCGTAAGCCCGTCAGTATCTCAACCAAAACAACTCCAAAACCATACACATCACTCTTTACATATAGATGCCCTGCATTTTCAATTTCAATTTCAGCCTACTTTAACAACAACAAGTTCATTTTATAGTAAAAAAGCAATGAAGACATGTATTACTTACCTGTTTGCATATATTCAGGAGCTGCATAACCTGGTGTTCCCATCACTGTTGTAGACAAATGCGATTGACTAGCCGAAGGACCCAGTTTTGCCAACCCAAAATCTGATATCTTGGCATTATAGGACTGCGAAAGCATCATAATTGAGTCAAAATGAAAGGCAATTAATAAAGAGTTATGATAACAAAGAGGTAGATTAGCAAAGTGAAGAGAGACTGACCCCATCAAGCAATATATTAGAGGCCTTAAAATCTCTGTAAATAATTTCTCTATCTGCTGTATGCAAGAACGAAAGTCCAGTAGCTGCTCCGATTGCTATCTTAAGCCTCAGCTCCCAAGGAAGTGGTTGAACAACAGCGCCTCCTATAGTATTTAATTTCAATGATTGAATAAAATAATAAAAAACATTGATTAATAGCAGCAGAAAGAAAAAAGCACTTACTTCCAAAGAGGTGATTTTCCAAACTACCCTTCTGCATGTATTCGTAGACAAGAAGAAGCTCTGTATCCTCATAACAATATCCCAAGAGTTTAACAAGGTTAGGATGGTAAAGTCGACCTAGAAAATGTATCTCTGACTGCAAAAACCACAAATCAAACATTAGAATGAATAATTAATCTAACTTAAACTAGGTTAAGGACATGAGATACAGGTTCAGTTATTAATTACCTGCCATTCCTGGAGACCTTGTAAACTTTCGGAGTTCAATTTTTTGACGGCAATGGTGATTCCATCAAGCCAACCTCTGTAGACTTTTCCAAAACCTCCTTCACCGAGAAGTGTTTCAGGTTTGAAATTCTTGGTAGAAGCTTTCAATTCGGCGAAAGTGTAGACTCTTAGATTAGAAGTAGGTAAGATCTGACCACCGATTGAAAAATCAGAAGAGGAGAAATTGGCGCTGTTTAAGAAGGAGGACATGTTATTACTGCTTCCACCTCCACTACCAGAAGAAGTGGTAGAAGTAGAATTGAAAGTTGTAGTTCTAGTGGTTGTAGTGCTAGTTCCATAGCTTCCACTTGTTGTCTGAGAATTATATGTTCCTGCAGGTGTAACTTTGTGCACAGCATAATAAGAATTTGATGATGTAAAAAAAGAAGATGAAATTGAAGAATGAATGAGTTAGTTACCAGTTCCGGTTGGAGATGGAGTTGGATGGTTGTTAGGTGGAAGAGAACTCCAGCAAGTTCCCATTGAAATCGGAGGAGAACAAGAAATTAGAGAGAGCTTTCTTTCTTGCAATTTCAACTTGTGAATTCTTCAATCAATCAAACCATTTTTTCTTCGTCTTCGTCTTATCATTTAAGTATTTTTTGTTTATTATTAGTATTGCTTTTCTTTGTCTTGTTCAATAGAGTAATTATTAAACTCACCTTTCTTCCACTATTTTTTTCTCCTTCTAAGTCGTAGCATACGCGTGTAATATGTGTACGATGTAAGTATTAAATAATTATTATATATGATTATTTGGATACATAGAAATCTTTAAAATTTATTTCAACTTATTAAAACAAAATTAATAAGGCATTTAATAATATTGGGAACATTAATAGTAATTTGATGATGGATATTTTTGATATTATAAAAATATTGGGGGTGGAAGTTGAAATGTTGGGATTGTGGAGATAGTCAAAAGATGAGAAATTAAGAGAGGCCTACCGGCCAGCTATAAAGTCTAATTTAGTTAGTCTTAAGTCAAGTCAGACATTAGAATTAGTTGCAAGCAAAAGCAATGTCTATTTCTTTATTCAAACAAATCGCTTCTATGTTTAAACGAGAGGAGGAGGGGACCATTACCACAAAATTCAACATACTTCTCATTCAATATTACTACTTTAAAGACTCATTATTGTTGTGGAGATTAAATATTGCTCCCGTTTTACACCATCAAACAAAACAAATAGTAATTCCCAAAGAAATAAACTACGGTAGTTTAGAATTACCAATTTAAAAGGAGTACCATAATTTTCTTAACCTTTTTATTAAATTGAGTGCTCTTTTGTTTCACTCTTAAATTAGAAAATCCCATTTGGTAGAAATTGACCTTGTCATAATTTTTCAGGAATTTCCAGGACAAGTCTCTACCATTGGATTGCACCCACATATCCCACCACTCACTTTTCTTTCTTGACCTTATCAACTTTTTGTTTGTCAAATCGTGTGTATGAAACCGAATTGCAACAGTCAAGGAATCATCTCGCACCCTTTTCAGGATTATTAACTTAGTAAGCACTTTAATCCTAGTTGCTAGATGTGAACCAAACACAGTCTAAGTTGAAAATGGATCCTATCAAAACATTGGGTTTTTCTCTAGACAATTGGGTTTCTCAAAACGTAGGATGACTTGTCGTCAAGTATAACATGTCTCACCAAGTCTCTTACTCTTACCTGTTACTACTAGTTTTGTTTTGTGATAATACTTATAAACCATAAACCAAATATCCAAATTCATGTTAGTTTCTGATATTTTAGTGAAACAATATAGTAATTTGCCATGCTGGTTTGTAATATTATAGTGAAACAACATAGTAATGACCATGCGTGAGCTTAGATTTCCATTAAAAAAACAAAATTATTTCATCTTTAATTTTTAACTTCTACTAGTAATCTAATTATCATTCTATAATCTTAGTCTTTTTCTACGACAAAATTAATTACATTTGACACATAGGAAAAAGATTTGATAATTAGTGAAAGAAAGGACGAGCTTCAAGTCCAACTCATAATAGACAATACATGTATGTATTTCTTCGGCAAGAGTTTAGAGACTCGGAGAACTTAATAGGTATATTACACATTTTGGAATGAGGGTTAGCCTACGACGGCGAATAGCCTTGTACGGTGGTTTTTGATGCTATTTTAGAGACTGACTCACGTGAGGCGAGAGGTCTTGTTGGTGGTCGGCGTTGCTAGTTCGCAGGTGAACGATCGGAGTGATGTAGCTAAGGTTACTCAAAGCGGAGTGCTCTCTAAGATATGTTTGAATGAGTATAAGTAAGTATGTGTTACTTGATAGTTGCTCATTTTCTCCATTATGAGGTATTTATATGAATTATGGGTTCTTGGGGCTTCTTCGAAAAGGGTTGTCGTCCACCCGGTCAAAAGGTGGGCAGTTGAATTCCTATTTCTAAGAGATATGTGGGTCAATAGTTATCTTGACTTTCCCACTATCCAAGTGTTAGCTGGGGATTTCGACGAACGAAAGGAGGTTTGTTGGAGAAGAGATATTTCGAAAAAAGAAATAAAACATGGCTCTTTGAAGGATATTCGAAGTACCATTTAGTGTGAAGTGGGTTTTACCTTGTTGAAATGTATTTAAGGTAAATATCCTTGAATACAAGGATAAAAGACTTAGGATATTTTCATAGCATTTTGAGAGCAAGCTTCGACAACCACATTGGTTGAATTTTGGCGCCTCGAACAGAAAGAGATTTAAATTCAAAATGATTTGTCTTATCCAAAAGGACTCATGGAATAGGGATCAAGGGACATGCAAACAGAGAACGTGACATTGTGTTAGGAAAAGACTGTTAGGGTCGAAGTAGTATAATTAGAATCTTAGCGTTAGAATTTAGTGTGTTCAAATCTCTACAAAACTCAATCGTACTCAAAGTATCAAAGCGTATCAAGAAACGAGAGCTGAGAATGTACGTATGAACTACCAATTTATGTTAATCAAGTTACATTACCTTTTATCATTTTACATTTATCTTCAATGAAATCTTTTATCTTTATTTATCCTTGTCAAGTCAGAAATCCTTTAACATTCCTGCACTATATTTTGCTTTTCACTGCATTTCCTTTACTTACTTACAAATCAACCACAAAACAAACCAAGAATGAACACAACACTAACATCAAAATCTCGAAACTTAGACCATGTCCTAGGATCAATCTAGTCGATCCTGCGAGTAATCGGAATAGTAATCTTTCTGGAGGACTAGTGCTTGTTTACAAATTTACAACGTAAATACCAACACGCGTCTTATTCTACATTTTCTCTTCCCATGGGCGAAGAAAACGTGTGGGCGAGGTGGTATCTCCTGTTAGGAGACCTCGCAATATCACCCTTTCCTGGGACGATCCCAAGTTGTCGCCCTATGCAAGGTTATGTGCAAATACAACACAACATATTCAGATCAAAGTTTTTCTTTTTCCTCATTCATAACATTAGACAAGAGACAAATGATAAAACAATAGGCAGAAATCTAGAAGCCATCAAAGATTGTAATTTTATTGATAACGATAATTTCCTCAAATGCCTATAAAAGAACTTGAAAACTAAATCAAAATTGTATACATCATTTTATCGCTTATACCCCTAAGTCACCCTTCGTCCATAAACAAGTGTCTCATTGTGTAGTTATCAAACCAATAGATTAAATCACAAATAATATAAATTCAAGAAAATAACAATTGTACGGATACTCTCATAAGAAGGAAAAGTAAACAATGAAATTTTTGGCTAAAACCTTATTAGTTGAGGCATCTGGAAATTTCGTACAAGTTAGTTGGTTGTTCGCTTCTTCATCAACTCTCACTCCACAAGGAACTTTCTTGATGATCAAAGTTATTTCTGATGATTCTTTTGGTTCATTTGTTCATTGTTAAGTTTGCAATTTTTTAACTGCAAAAAATAACCACAAACTCATTAATTAAGTAAAGCCTTAGCGAAGTGGTTCAAATGGCAGCCAAGTATTTTATCTACTGCTATTGAATGACTTGAGAGATTAACTTGTAGGACGTAAAAGGAAATTGTAGAAAATAACAGAAATTCCAAAATTTCAAATTCACTTATCATTGAAGCGGAAAAAACTTTGCACGTATTGCATGGTGTTGTTGAAGTCTTGGTTAAGTTTGGTCCACTCTTTCCTTGATTGCTTGAAGTTCATACTCGAGAGGCGTGACTTTGTTTTGGACTCATTCCTTGAGACAACATTAAGACTAGAAAGTGCAAAGAGATTAGAGATAAAAAGTTGGATTAGAGATAATTTTTAATCTATCTTTATTCTTTCAATCCCTTTATCAAGTCTTTGTAATACTTCTCCTTAATTTGACATGCTATAAAATAAAAATGATTAATTGAAATAACATGAAATTTAAAATTACAAATGAAATAAAAATGTATCTGATAGGTTGCCTCCCATTAAGCGCTTCTTTAAGGTTCTAAGCTTGACCTTTCAATTTTTATTAGGGTGGCATTTATGACACAAAAAATACAACATCTTTATTCTTCCTTTTGTTTGGTAGGAATTCTATTACTTTAAGGAATTGAAGGTTTTTCTTTCATATTCTCTTTTGCTTTATAGTATCGAACAAGGCATAAATCTCATCTAATACTTCATATATTTCTCCTCTTTCATCAACCTTCTTAGTAGTAGTAGGAGTATTCTTTTGTTAAAGTTATGTTGTTGGATATCTACGTCTAAACTAATTATTAAATTTGGAGCTTCATCCAAAATTATATAATCTTCATATTGCATTCTTGCTCTTTTTTCACATAACTTTTTAACCTCTACTTCTTCTATTTTTGCTTCTATTTTTTTATGAGATGGTGTTCACTTTCCTTCTTATTTCTCTTTTT
The DNA here is from genome assembly GCF_029867415.1 of Vicia villosa. Taxonomy (NCBI): domain Eukaryota; kingdom Viridiplantae; phylum Streptophyta; class Magnoliopsida; order Fabales; family Fabaceae; genus Vicia; species Vicia villosa. Next base: position 178,583 of record NW_026705116.1, on the reverse strand, counting down.
CAACTCCTCCTTCATTGACTACATCTCATTCCTGTTTGAATTCTCTTTTTATTTCCTTATCTCTAGGAGTAGCTAACATTTTTCCATCAAAATCCCCATGAGATCTCAGTTTTAATGCTAATTGGCTAGATATTTGACTAAGTTGCTTCTTTAAGTTCTTGAATGATATTTCTAAGTCACTTTTCAAGGTTTCTTGGTGCCTGTTGATTTTCTCGAAATTGAGTAGAGTCATATTTATAAACTAAGTCAATATTTTTTCAAGTTGAGATGATGAATCCTCTTTCCTTGAATGATCAGTTTTGATGTAATGTTATGGAAATAATTTCTCACATTTTTCAGAGTTATAGCTTTTGCTCCAAGTTTGTTTGTTCAGGCTTCAAATTGCATGCTTTATTCACCTTGCATAAAAATTAAAAGAATAATACCTTAGTAGTACTGCACTAGATAAAAAACTAAATAAAAATAAAAGTTAAAAGAAAAAGAAAAATAAACAATAGAAATAATATCCTTAAAATTTATAAAAATAAAAAACTAAAACTAACAAATTTCACACAAAAAATGCCTTGTTGAAATTTGTAATCTCCGGTAACGATCCCAAAAACTTAATGACTTATCGGCAAGTGTACCAATATTGTTGAAGTAATATAAAAAGATACCTTCTCTACAGGGATTAAAACTTAACAAGGTTTAAATTATGTGACTGAAAAATAATAATTGGGGGACTTTAGATGGTGTTGCAAAAACAAAATTGAATTGATTCTAATTTCAATAATGAGAATGCGCTTAGGTTTTACTTCAATCTCTTGTATTGTCCCTTGTTGATGTTTAATGCAATCTATGAATGGTAAAATCATTACATTCACACGATGAATTAACAAGGAAACTATTCCCATTCCTTCGGTGTGTAGTTCACTAATTTCTACTAGAGGTCTCATCCCTATTTAACCAGCGTAAGTGAAATCATACAATGTAGCGGTACATTAATTCAAATTCCACCACTAGAGGTCTCTTATTTCAAATCAACCAACGCAATTACAATAATTTCCCTATTCCAACACATAGACTAATGACCAATATTCTCTATGTATCCAATATCAAATTAACATAATCTCAAATAAAAAGCATTAAGCACAAGAGACAATTAAATAGAAATATAATGTCAATTATTCACATAATATCAAATTAAACATATGTCCCAACAAGTTCAATACATATTCATCTCATAAAACCTAATTTAGAGTATATTAGTTACTCATATTACAACGATAAATTATCAAGATAGATGATGAAGTTTGCATGAAAATCCCTTGAAGAAACTAGTCTCCAGTGGCTTTTAATGCTCCTAAAATAACTCCTCTGGTGCTCCTCAACGTCAATTTCTATCTCCAATTAATAATAATAGAAAAAGTGGCAAAAGTCTCCTTAAAACCAGTCAAAATGCGTAAAAAAAGCCCATATAACAGACCCATCGCACGCACATTGAGTGGATGATGCTTTCCATCACGTGTGTGATAGTTCCCATCGCGCACATGATTTTTCCGAAATGTAGATCTTCTTTTTAGCTTCCTTTTATACAAAACTTCGTCTCAAAACAAGATACGGATCTCTAGATATGATAAATTTACTAGATAGACGCTAAGATGTAAATTGTGCTAAAAAATGCTTGTTTTTTCACAATTTCTTCATGATTTATTAGCTTTTCTTTGTTTCGTCGACTTTATCCTTTTCTTCATATTTCTTCATATTTAGCTCGTCTTTGACTCGAAACTCCATCAAATTCATCGTAAATATTCATAAAATCTTGTAATGACAAACTGTCATCACAATCCCAAACTTTATTTTTATGTTTGCTCTCAAGTAACTCACATACAACTGCACATTTCAAATAGAAAAACAAACTGCAACAATAAGAAATGAACATCACCATTCAATATTTGTGTTACCTAATCATCATTCCAGTTCCTGACTTCAATCAAGCAAAATTGGAAAAGTTCTTCTAACATAACAAGTACTTAACAAGTGTACTGATAACGTCGAATTAATATAAAAAGATATATTCTTCAGAGGTATTGAAATTTTAGAAGGTTCGATTAATGTGAAAGTAAAATTATAATTGGGGGATTTTATATGGTGTTGTGAAAACAAAATTTGATTGATTCTAATTTCAATAACGAGAAAGCGATTAAGTTTTACTTGAATTCCATGTATTGTCCCTTATTGATGTTTAATGCATTATATGAATGGTAAAGTCATTATATTACCACAAAGAATTAACAGGACCATTATACCCAATCGTTTGGTGTATATCTTACTAATTTTTATTATAGATCTCCTATACATATTCAACTAGCATAAGTGAAATCAAGTAATGTAAAAGTATGTTAATTCAAATGTCATTACTAGAGGTCTCATATTCGTATTCAACCAACGTAAGTATAATAATTGTTCTTTTTCCAACATATAGAATAATGGTCAGTATTTCCTATACGCCAAAGATCAAATTAATAAAGTACCTCAAATAAAAAGCATTAAGCACGAGGGAAAATTAAATAGAAATATAATTTCAATTATTCATATAATATCGAATTAAACATATGTCCCGACAAGTTCAATATAAGTTTATCTCATAAAACCTAATTTAGAGTAGATTGACTACTCATATTACAACAATAAATTAACGAGATAAATAATGAAGTTTTCATGAAAATCCCTTGAATAAACTAGCCTCTAATGACTTCTAATGCTCCCAAAGTAACTCTCATTATACTCCTTGACGTCACTATCTGTCTCCAAATCAAAAGAATGGAAAAATTGACAAAAATAATCTTTTAAAGCAGTCAAAACGCGTCAGAAAGGCCTATAAAACAGACCCATCACAAGCCCATCGTGTGTGTGATACTTCCCATCGCACACACAATGTTTATAGAATGTAGATCTCCTTTTTAGCTTCCTTTTACCGAAAAAACCCGTCTCAAAACGAGTTATGGATCTCCATATATGATCAATTTACTGAACAAACATCGGGAAGTTAATTGTGCTGAAAAATGCTAATTTCTTCACGATTTCTTAGCTTTGCTTTGTTTCTTTTACTTATTCCTTTTCTTCATATTTAGCTCATCTTTAACTCGAAACTCCATCGAATTCATCACAAATACTCATAAAAATTTTGTACTGACAAACTATCACCATATTTCTTTCTTTCACTCTCTACCTTTGAAATTGTCTTTATCCGCTGCAAACATTTGACTTTGTCTTAAATTCTATACCTTGTGTTCAGAATATGATAAGAATGTTTTTTAAAAGAAAGAAAAAGCTAACACAATTCAACCGCTGTTCTTGTATTTTTCTCATATTCAAAACTTTGCTGCTAATGCTGACACTCTTTTGCAGCTTAAGACTTGTGAAGTAATCGTTGGCCCTATTGCGAATGCCCATTACCATGTGGAGAGACATGACAAAATTGTCATCATGATTCATGAATCTTCTTATTGCGCCAAAACAAAAGGTAGTGGCAGATAGTAGCCCACAAAGCTTTCCATTCCTCTATATCTCCATGGCTAAGATTGTTGCAAATATTCAATTGAATCCTATCCTAAAAACCTGATGCAAAAAAAAGAAATCCAGCATGCTTCTCTAGCAAGAGAGAGTCAGAAAATTTTGACTGTGACACAATCTCTCAAAGCGTACAATGCATTTTCAGTTTTAATTGAACACTCCAGACAAAATAGGTCCCTAATTTGCATTCTGCTGAGGTGAAGGTTTGTCAAGAGGCTGTCATGCTTGACCGCCCAAATAAAAGCTCTGTTATGTTTTGAGAAGTTCATATATCATATTAAGTTCCAGATTCTGCTATGCTCTTGGTCAACAGTGATGAGATTTAACAACTTGTATGCCCCTGTTAAAACATACCATTTTTAAAAAATATTAATTTATACATATTAAAATGAATCAAACTATTTAAGATATATATATATATATATATATATATATATATATATATATATATATATATATATATATATATATATATATATATATATATATATTCAAATTCAACTCATTTACTTTCAAATTCAATCAAATTTAACTCATTTTCATTGTGAGTTTAAAAGACTATTATTTCTCCTACAACTAAATTTAACCTTAAAATTTTTGAATTTATTATCCTTATTATCATAATAATATCAAATTAAGAAGACATTTTTTCATAAAAGAAAAATTCAAGGATTAAAATAAAAAATGGTTAAGGCTTTAGCAAAAATGAAAAAAAAAAAATCCCGGTCACAATCCTTAAGATAAGAGGAAGCGAAAATCCCACCGCGTGCATGATGCTTTCCATCGCGTGCGTGATACTTCCCATCGCACACACAATTTTTCTAGAATGTAGATCTCTTTTTTAGCTTCATTTTGCAACAAAAAAATCCGTCTCAAAACAAGGTATGGATCTCCATATATGATCAATTTACTGGACAAACGTCAGGATGTAAATTGTGCTGAAAATGCTTATTAATTTATATTTTAGTCACGATTTCTTGACTTTACTTTGTTTCTTCGACTTCTTCATTTTCTTCATATTTAGCTAATCTTTAACTCAAAACTCCATCAAATTCATCACAAATACTCATAAAATTTTGTAATGACGAATTGTCACCATCTTAATTTGAACACTTCGGACAAAATGGGGCCCTGATTGCATTCTGCCAAGGCAAAAGTTTGTCAAGAGGATGTCATGCTTGACCGTCTAAATAAAAACTTTGATATGTTCCGAGCAATATTAAGTTCCAGATTCTACTATGCTCTTGGTCAATAGTGATGGGATATAACAACTTGTCTGCACCTGCAACATAAAACATACCAATTAAAAAATATTAATTTATATATTACTAAAATGAATTAAACTATGTAATATATATATATATATATATATATATATATATATATATATAATTCAAATTTAACTCATTTTCATTGTGAGTTAATTAATTGACTATCATTTTCTCCTCCAAGTAAATTTAACCTAAAGTATTTAAATGTATTATCCTTATTATCATAAGAATGTCAAATTATAAAGACATTTTATTTCATAATAGAAAAACTCAAGGATTAAAAGAAAAAAAATGGTTAAGGCTTTAGCAAAAATGAAAAATAAAGAAAAATCCTTGTCACAGTTCATTAAGACAAGAAGTAGCGAAAATAGGAGAAGACAGTGGTATTTTTGAAATATGGTAATGAAAGAGGGACGTTATGCAAAAATATGAGAAATGAGGGTTGTGATGTTGTTTTTTCCCTTTAATTCTTGATTGGATTCGTGGCGGTGGCGATCGATTCCATCGATCAATCATTCCATCGGAGTTTAGAATTTTGAATCATTAGATCGATTCTAAAATCTGAATTGTGTTTATCTTTCATGCTCTGATCTACTGTGCTGCTGCTGCATCTACAAACTGCAATGGCATCGCCTGCACCTAATGTCGATCTCTTCGATGCTTATTTCCGCCGTGCCGATTTGGATCGAGACGGCCGTATCAGCGGTGCCGAAGCTGTTTCTTTCTTCCAAGGCTCCGGTTTGCCCAAAAACGTTCTTGCACAGGTTCCTCTTTCTCAACAATCTCTCTTTCCTTATTCAATTCGTTCATAATTGATTTGATTAATAGTACTAGTGTAGTTATAGACTTGTTATAGTATATATTCGTTCATCTAAATTGTGAATACTGCCAATTCAATCCTCGTTCTACAGATTTGGGCATTTGCAAACCAAAATCAGGGTGGTTTCCTTGGTCGTGCGGAGTTCTACAATGCACTTAAACTTGTCACAGTTGCACAGAGCAAGCGTGAACTTACTCCTGAAATGGTCAAAGCTGCATTGTATGGCCCAGCCGCATCTAAGATTCCTGCTCCTCAAATCAATTTCAGTGCTACAGCTACACCTGCGTCTGCACCTGCACCTGCACCGGCACCTGTGCCACAGGTAAATCTTGGAGTGAGGGGGCCAGTTCCTAATCAAAATCTGCCCGCTTCACCGGTAAATCAGTCAACAAGACCTCTGCAAAATATGTCTGCTGGTATTCCAACTCAAGGAGTTCCTGCTGTTGGAGGAGCTCGCCCTGCAAGTTCTGCTGCCTTCCCTAGTTATGGAAATATGGGCGGAGCTCCGCAACAACCGCAAGCAGCGCCTTCTCAGCTACCAGTTAGAGGAACTAGTCCTACTTCAACTCAGGAGGGGCTTGGTCTTGCAATTACAACATCTGGATCAAATGTTGCACCTCCTACACCTAAACAATTAGAATATCCTTCTTCTGCCACCAAGCCTGCAGATCAAGTGGTCAAGGATACTTCTGTGAATGGTACTGCTTCTGATTCATTTTTCGGAGGGGATTTTTTCTCAGCCAGCTCAACTCAGCCAAAGCAAAATTCTTCTCCACAAGGATTTTCTTCTACCAATTCTCTGCTTTCATCGGCCATTGTTCCTGTATCTGGAGGAAACCAGAATTCTATTAGGACTAGTTCCCCTGATTCATTGCAGAGCTCACTTGCTACTCAGTCAGGCAGTCCACATCTTCAGCAGTCAGGCAGTCCACATCTTCAGCAGTCAGGCAGTCCACATCTTCAGCAGCCCCGTCCACATCTTCAACAGCCCCGTCCACATCTTCAGCAGTCCCAGCCGGCGGTGAAACAGAACCTGCATGCCCCGGTTCAGACGCCTAATATGCTTGGTTCATCTGGACTTCAAGTGAGATCGCAGGATTCTGCGTCAGGTCAGCCCCAGTCTCCATGGCCACGAATGACTCAGACTGATGTTCAGAAATATACGAGAGTATTCATGGAAGTAGACACAGATAGAGATGGGAAAATCACAGGGGAACAGGCGAGGAACCTGTTTCTTAGTTGGAGGTTACCGAGAGGTATATTTTATACTTCCTATCCTTTTGGTTGGACATCAAGAGTAAAATGATTTCTCTATTTTGCTACTTCTCCAGTGTTCCGGTTGTAACTTCTTGATGGCTAGCTAATTCGCTGTTCATTATTTGTATACCATGTTTTATATTCTCCAGAGGTTTTAAAGCAGGTCTGGGATTTATCCGATCAAGATAATGATAGCATGCTTTCTCTCAGAGAATTTTGTATTGCGCTGTACCTAATGGAGCGACACAGGGAGGGACGTGCTCTTCCAGGTGTACTTCCAAGTAGTATAGTTCTTGATTTACCTCCTACTGGTCAACCTGCCAATGTCCACAGTGCTGTATCTTGGGGAAATCCACCAGGTCTGTGCCAAAGAACTAGCATGCTTATTTTGATTATGATCATTCACTTGTGTGGAAACTATTTTGTTATATAATTTCTTTCCTCTTCCTCCTTTTACCTTTGAAAGGTGTTCAACAACAGCAAGGGTTGGCTGGATCTGGTGCTCGACAAGTGAACCCTGCTGCAGGTCGGCCACCAAGGCCGGCTGCTGTCCCTCCATCTGATGACGGACCTCCGAACAAGCAGCAGAAATCCAAAATCCCAGTCTTGGAGAAGCATCTCATTAATCAGCTGAGTTCAGATGAGCAAAATTCAATTAACTTGAAGTTTCAAGAAGCGACAGAAGCTGATAAGAAGGTAACTATTGTATATTTATTTCTCTGCAACATTTATGCTGTACGATAAATATGCTACATTCAATTATTTTTATTTTTAGGTACATTAGGAGGTTCTAGCACCTAAGTATAGGGGAGGGTAATAAGTGCCTTTTTTTGGGGTTTGAAACTCTTGACCCAATCACCCTACTCAATCTTAAAAGACTTAGGATAGTGACAGTCAAGCTATAGCCTATCAGTATCACCTTAGTGGATGTCATGTTTATTTGCTTCTCCCCCCACCTACACACACACAAACTTATGCAGGTGTCTGTATTAATTTGATTATAAAGCTCACATGTTTACATGTCTTTCCTAAACAGTTTGCTTATTTGTTGGCCAACTGCCAAATCTTACTTTTATTGGTTTGTAGTTTCATAATAAATAGATCTTTTTGGGGCCATATATGCCATCTGCATATTGTGTATAGTCATCTTTTAGGTTGATTAGTTTGAGGATATGGTGGAATTCCTGTGTAAGCTGTAATTGGTTTCAATGGGAAGTATGTTTATTCTCTTTATACAGCATATTGATTATATTGAAATTTGAAAGTTGCATATGAAAATTACTAGCTGTTACTTGTATCTACAAAGATTTCGTGGAAAGTTCATGTTCTCGATTGCAGTATTTGCAATGCATATCATTGTGTCAGCTCACTTCTACCTGATTTCACTCTATTCTGATTCATATTGAACAAAGGCAATTCTGATCTCTTTATCTTTTGCTAAATGCAGGTAGAAGAACTTGAGAAAGAAATAGTGGAGTCGAGAGAGAAAATAGAATTCTTCCGTGCAAAAATGCAGGAACTTGTGAGTGTTTTCTGTGCTTTATACGTTCGTGCCTTGTTAACATTATATCCTTTTTAAGCTGTGTTCTATTTTCTCTTTTTTGTAGTTTATTTTCTTGATAAACCAGTGAGTCGTTTACTTGTATAGTGTGTCTTGATTACAGGCTAAGCAAGAACCATATAAATGTACTGATATAGCTAGTAATTGAAATGTAATGGGAGACATATTGTTTACCATTGTGATCTATCATCTATTGTACTTATGAAAGCATGGATCTTGCCAAGTACTTTCGCTCTCTGATTTTATTTATTGAGCTTTAAGGAATAAGGATTGCAAAATATATGTAGGCTGATATTGCTGTTGTGCAAATATTACAGATTTGTTGACCAAACTAACCATTTCTTACTATAGACCTACTGAACATAAATACATAGACTCCTATCTTCTTATTGAGCTTCTGTTTCTTATTTTAATTAATTTGGAGACAGTAAGAATGGGCCCTGGGAAAGGTTTTATACTCAATTATTATCCATTAATAGACGATTTGCCCATCTTTTAGCTGCTTCTTGAGATACCTACTGACCCAGAAGAGCGATGCCTATGAAATAGATCTGTTCTGCGGTGAAGTGAACACAGGCCGGACCCTTGTGTATTTATATAATAAAACCGTGGATACCTAGAAGAGAAATACATATAAAAGCTTCCTTTCATGTGCTGCACATGATTATCAACGTCGTGTAATACTCTTTCTTTTATTTTCTCCTTTTTTAAACAAATTTCTGATTTTCTTTTTCCTGCAAAAGGTTCTGTACAAGAGCCGATGTGACAATCGTCTTAACGAGGTCATCGAAAGGATATCTGCTGATAAGCATGAGGTATTTTTCTTTAGCATTACATATATCCTTATTAGAACTATCATGTTAACTGTTATCATTGGCTCAATTTTTTAATTTCAGGTTGAGATTCTAGCAAAGAAATATGAAGATAAATATAAGCAAGTTGGAGATGTATCATCCAAGTTGACGACTGAGGAAGCCACATTCCGAGACATGCAGGTGCAATAAATTATGGCTTTTCGTGCAATTGATAGCATGCATAGCATAAATGCTAACACGTTACTTTTTTCGGATTTACATCACTATATCACATTTGTATTGTATGTATAGGAGAAAAAAATTGAATTATATCAAGGGATTGTCAAGTTGGAACAGGATGTAAATACCAATGACACGGTACAGGTATGTTTGAATATGACCTATTTAGCACATCCATCTTGAGATGTTTCTTTTTTTTTTTCATATCCAATCTAATCATGCAGTTTTCAGGGCCGTGCTGACCGGATACAATCTTCCCTTGATGAACTGGTGAAATCTCTAAATGAAAGGTGCAAGCAGTATGGATTACGTGCAAAGCCCACAACACTAGTGGAGCTACCCTTTGGTAATTTCAAATTTATAGTTGTTTTTATTTCCTTTCATATGTTATCAAGTCTTTTTCATGTCTATAACTTTATTACATGATATTTGTTACATCAGTGTTGTTGATATTTAGTTTGAGGAAATGACCTTGAATCAGCATGAAAACTTTTTGAGCCAACCCAACTTGATTAAAGTTGCCCGAACAAGTGACATTTTATTTAACACACAGTTTGATGGTTTTCTTATGTAACCTTATAAATACTGTGTCACAGTTCTGTATGGAAAGGCTCTATATAATCTTATATAGCTATTGTTGCTGCTTAGCATACGTTTTCTCATAGCATTATTTTTGAAGAATCTATTAAAACAAAATATGATAGTGGATTGCTATTGACACTAAATTAGCTATATGGTTCTTCGTAGTAGGGCCGAATGTAGCGGTTATCAAATGTTGTATTAATACATTGGTTGTGTGAAAAATGTGAAACTGGAAACTGGAGGATGTTTCTGACAATAGTGTACAAGATCAACGGCACATTGGATTCATAGAAAAAAAAACTTATGTTGCACCCTCTACTACTTTTGTTTTAATTAAGCTCAGAAAACTCTTCATTGCCTGCAAATTGACTCTTTATTTTTGCTAAATGCATCTGCTTCATTTTTGTTTTTCACATGATAGGTTCATTGTTGGCCTCTTGATTCAGTTACCACGTTCTCTCATTTGATTTGTTTTAGTTGTGTCATGCCATTTCTTTTTTACTTTGTTGTACTCTGCTCACCTGTCTCGAGTGGGGCCCTCTAATTTTATATTGAATAGTGTATATTCATTACATATATATATAAAGTTTTTCTAGTATTATGTGGCTTCACTCACATTTATTCTTTAGGCTGGCAACCTGGTATCCAAGAAGGGGCTGCTGACTGGGACGAGGTTTGGGATAAGCTTGAAGATAAAGGTATATCCAAAATAACAATAATTAGATCAAATATTCCATTTCTATTAATTACTAAAAATTCAAAACAAATGATATGCAAATTGTTTGGTACCAGCCATAATTTTGAGAATTTTTCGCAAGGTTATTAAACCATATTGATGTGGCTAATTATCATTTTATCTGGAGGATTAGTTGATATGTTGTGCGCATATTGCATGTTTGCATCTTCAAACTTAAATTGATTTCATTTGCATTTTTGGCTAGTGAGCTATACTTTTTTATACTATATTATGTATTCTTTTTCTAAGCTTAACTGTTTGTCTAAATTTGAGAGATCAATCATTTTGATTAGTCATATGGTTTAGATTTAGAAGATAGGATAACTCAAAATTAGGTTATATTTAATAGAAATTATGATATTTGTGTGGTTAAAGTTTACGGGTAACTACAAATTCTTCATTTTCTGGTTTGCATCTGTTCTCTTTTGGAGAATTTTGGAAAGATATGAATAATTTCTTGGTTATTTATTATTCTTTCTTCTAGCAGAATATGCTCTTGTCAAAGAATACACTCTTGATGTGCAAAACACCGTAGCACCTCCAAAACAAAAGTTACCAAAGGCTGTGAACACGAAAGCTTTGGATATTGACAGTCCAAAACTTGCAGCGTCACCTAAGAGTGATGATGATAAGTCAGAAAAACCCCAGACTACAAATGAACAGGGAGTAGACAACGGATCTCCTTACAATAAAAGTGACGATGGGTCTGCAAAAAGTGCTCCTAATAGTCCATTTGCAAGCAGTACTATTGGAAGTCCGCATAGGGAGTTTGTTGATTCCGACATTCGTAAGAATTCCGGTGAAGATAGTTCTCCTCGTAATCAAGATGCCGCACAAGAAACCCAAAGGTATGGTTTTTAAGATTTGCACCAGCATTTGGATTTTACTGATCACATATATTCTCTGTGCCTTTTTGAAGGTTGTGACGATCATAAAGGTGTTTATGTGTATTACATTTTTTTCTTCCATCTAGCATGTTTTGTGTGTGGGTAATTAATGTTTGACATGGTTTAAGGGACCCTGTGAACAATAGGATAGGAGTTTCATCTTTGCTGCCTCATTTTTCTAATTTATATCTTTAGTTCAAGGTAAAGTGTTCATGTGTGTTATACATTTTTCAACTCAAAGGGCTTTTGTCTCTAGATGCATGCATGTGCGATTGTGCGTAAGGAACCTGCTTACAGCTTAGGCTTTTAAGTGATTTCTTAATATGTAATATATTGTGCTTCAAGAGAGAGTCACAATTAAGTTATCACGTTTTTAGACCTTCATTCCTAAAAGTTATAGCTGAATATCAATACTATCCTCAGCACACTCACATGTGCTTGTAGACATACTCCTCACATTTTTTGTCAAGGCTACTATCCTCCACATTTGTTGGGCAAAACACCTATTTTAACAACTTGATAAAATCCCTTTCATCATAGCTCAGTCAAATATGAGGATGCGAACCTCCTCGCACTTGAGTTGAATCAATCTTCTTGGAATTCTCCATATGATCATTCAACTATTCACTGAATAGATTTTAATTTAGCATAGCTTTACCCATTAGAAGTTTTTCAGACGTCTTTGCTTTCTCGCTATACTTGGTTTGTTTACAGTATTTCTTAATTGACTATATCATCCCCTCTCACTTGTACCGAGTGATTTTTGCAGCTTTAAAGGACACATGCAGATTTTATACAATTTTATTACTGGTTTAATTTGTTCCCTTTGAACTCAATCTTGTGCACAAAAATGTTGGTTTTTTCTGATAAAATAAAATATCAAATGAAGGAAATTTCCACATCTGCATGAGTAGGAAACAGAACATAGTGAAAATGGGATATGCTCCATAGCATTCATGGATTTTGTGAGAAATTCTATGAAAAAATTAAAGTAAAGGAAAATCAGTTGTGGGTGGGTTTGCAAGAACAGGTAATAAAACACAATGAGGACCGGATAATATACCATATCATTGAAGGATCAAAAGGAGACACAGGGGGGTGGGGGGATCTGTCGAAATCATCAAAATATATGTTTTTATATTCAAATTCTTATTAAGTTAGTAGTTTGTTTTTGTTTCTTAGTTGCACTTTGCTTTGCAATACTTGCTTTTGGCCATGCTTTCATGGAACTTTAAATAGTCCTTTGGAACACTTGTATGATTGATTTATCATTAAACCATCACGAGACAGCCTCACGGTTTTGATGTTGCTGTCTGAACCTGCATTTCACCTTGTCACAACAATGCTAATTGTGATATAGGTCTTACTTACCAAATGATAGAAAATTTAAATTTAAATAGCTACCTAATATATTATGAACTGGTTGTAGCATGCACTAAAACTCTTGACGAATTAGAAAACTGTTAGACTTGATATGACTTTTACAAACACATGCATTATATGGAGTTGAGCCCACTTAGTGGGATAAACTTTGGTTATTGTTGTCCTTACTCATGATAAGGAGGTTTGCTTCCGATTGTGGGTTTGAAAGGTTATTTATTTGTTTAAAAATGGCTTTGGTTCATGTCAGTGTCCATTATTACCAATATATGCGTTGTTATTTTTTTGATTGTATATTATAGATTTTGTGATCTTGTAAAATATTTATCTATACTTTTGGGTATGCAGTGATCACGGTGGTGAGAAGTCTCTGTTTTCCGAAGACAAAGTTTTTGATGATTCTCATTGGGGAGGAACCTTTGACGCAAATGATGATATTGATTCTGTTTGGGGATTCAGTGCCAGTAGCATCACTAAGGAGGTATGCAAATTCACACCTTTAATGTATTTTTTCAGCAAAATTCTTTCTTTTTTTGAAGGATGCATCTATCTAAATTTCTCCTGCTATATTCTAACTTTTCATCACCAATGTTGGTGGTATAATTACTGCATTTCTCCTGCTATAATGTAACTTTTTATCATCAAATTTGAAAACACTAACCGGATAGTCTAGCACGCCTGTTTATACCATTGTTCTAGGAAATGTTGCAAAACTAATACCATTACTCAACATGACAAGACTCTACACAAAAGTCAATTTAAAAACATAAAACTCTAAGATTACAAAACATACAATTTCAATAGGCTTCCCAATAAAAGGCTCTCGAATAAAGTTTGCGAAAAAAGAAAGAGCATTGCTAGAGACAACGCTGTGTTAGAGGGTTGGGATGATGCACATGTAGATGAGTTGGTCAAAACATTCCATAGCTATGGGCAAAAAGGCAAGGGTGTGCTGACGGTCACCATTCAGAACAGTCAACACTGTGGTTGTTTAACTATCAAGTTTATTTATACATTTCTGAGTTTATGGCTCTAGTTATCAAAGTTGGGTTAACTCAAGTATAGTTCTTACAAACTAGGTTAGATTCACATAGACTTGTGGGTTAGTGGATGATTGAACAAGTCTACAACATAATGGTTATTTTTCCTGAAATGTGTTTTTTACTTAGCACCGACACCTCATAAAAAAGGTGGCCGTGTTCGAAATTGACACAAATACTTGTGATTGTGTTAAATTTATTCATTTTTTTCAAGTTATTACTGGTGTCGACGTGTCAGGGTTAGTGTCGGTGTCGTGTTTCCGGTGTCCGTGCTTCATAGGTTTTTTTTATTTTTCTAAAATCCAAAACGCAACAGCTGCGTGATAAGGATCTGTACTGCATAAACTGTTAACCTCACAGTGACAACTCTCAATTCCTCACATGCACCTGATATCCCAATACGAGCTCATCTGCAAAGGAGATGTGACCAATTCATTTACATCTCTTTTAGTTGATACCTCCATTAGTATAATTCCTTCCCAAAACTACATACCTTTGTAGTTTTATTTTATGATGTTCAATATGTACTCCTTAATCAATAGAGCCCTTCTTGTGGCACCCTATCATAGGATTTTTCTAGACAAATGAGGATGGTATAGGTATTTTGCTTTCTTTTGTAAATTACAATGAAACCTGGCAATTGATATGCAGCCACCTATGGAGAATATGACTTGGTAGTTCTTAGTATCAAAGAGTTAGATGCCATCCTTGTATACTTTTAGCAGTCTACTGATTGCTTTTGGACCTTTGTTTTTATTTTTTATTACAGGAGAGAGATCTTGATGGAGCTGGAGACAACTATTTCTTCGGTTCTGGAGATCTGGGCCTGAACCCCATTAAAACAGCATCACCACATGCTGGTGGTCCTTTCCAGAAGACCAGTGGGTTCAGTTTTGACGATTCTGTTCCAAGCACCCCACTTTTCAGCTCGGGCAGCTCCCCGCAAAAGCCTAAAGACTGGTTGGAAAACGCCTTTGACTTTTCAAGATTTGATTCATTTAGCACACATGATAATGCATCTTTACCTGCTCGGGAAGCACCAGTACGATTTGATTCATTTAGCATACATGATAGTGCATCTTTACCTGCTCGGGAAGCACCAGTACGATTTGATTCTGTCCGCAACAGTGTCGATTTTGATCATGGTTTTCCTGCTTTTGATGACTCGGATCCCTTTGGCTCTGGGCCTTTTAGGACTTCATTAGAAAGTCAAACTCCTAAAAGAGGATCTGATCATTGGACTTTATCAGAAAGTCAAACTCCTAAAAGAGAATCTGATCATTGGACTTCATCAGAAAGTCAAACTCCTAAAAGAGAATCTGATCATTGGAGTGCTTTTTAGCTTTGCAACTCTACCACACCCACATGCGTTATTTCTGTCTCCAGGCCTTCCGAGATTTACCTCTGGTGGAGTGAGTTGTGCATCTTTCTGTTTGGCACCTCTTATTTGTAATGTATTCTTTGTATTTAATCTTGTGTATTCCTTATCCCTCTGTTTTTCTTTGGAGTGGGGTCTGGGTTGTGGTAAACCCAGCAATCCCACTTGCTTTCTTAAATTTGAAGTGAAGGTCTGTTCATATTTTTGGCTTGTTGATTGATAGTTTTTTTTTCATTCAGTTCCCATTAAAAGTATCTCCACCTGATGAGATCGTGGTATTGACAGACTATCTGATTTTAGTTTTGTTTAAACTTGTAACAATCAAATTTTATTATAATTCTTTTTTTAGTGAGTTATATATTGAACTTTATTTGTCTAATTAACTGCATAACTTCACCTCAACAAGGATTAGTTTTTAAGACTGATACTTTTTTTCTTTTACAATGAATGACAGAGTTTTGATCCTTAAATATCATGTATAATAGATTTGAATTGAAATTGTTAATTAGACAGACTGATGTAGTGTAGAAAGTGGAGCTTTGATCACTCTTAGCTATTCTTTGGAAAACAAAGGGTGATAACTGAGATGGATTGTAAAATGGTAGTTGATGATATGATCCTTTGATAAATTAAATAGATCATGTAAAATTTGAATTGAGCATAATTATTTTTAAGGTACTAGTTCAATTGCTTATTTTGTCATCATATTATCAACAGAGATTGAGTTTTAAATTCATTTATTTGCTGCCAATGATTCTTTTCCTTTCCTATTGAAACTGTCTGATTGGTACGCAATAGAGTTTATGAACGAGAGAAGCAATTTCTTTTGATAACATGAATGAAATGGTTGAAAAAGATTGGAAAACTGAAAGCAATATTAGGTATTGATTGACAGACCAATTTCCGTTTAGTAGCTTTGGGTGAGCAAAATCAAATTCCTTTTCAAGATAATACAATTTAAAAGAAAAATTTCCAATTATTCTTTTAATTGGTTGTTGGATAAGCTCTTTAGTTTACACACGCAATATTTAGTATGTTTTTTCCTTTTGTTTGTTGTAGCTATGTTTTGAACTTTTTCCATTTTTGTGGTTGATGCTTTTAGTTGGTCATCTAAGGTGTGAGATCTGTTTTGTGATACATGTTAACCGTGCCATTTGATAATTAGATGTTGTTTTGCAAATTTGAGAAAGAAACATGTCAAACAACTAATTGTCCTTGTTCATATATCAATCAATGACTGAAAGCATAATAGCAAGCAAAATCACATTCAATTATTAAGCAAGACTGCACTGCAATGCAATTGCTTAAACCTACCCAAAATAGAGCTACAACCCCACTAATCAAAGTGTTTTATTTTAAAAGATAATTAAAACAATTTGATACCATTATGTCACTTTTGAACTTTATAGAAAGATAGTGGTGGACCAAATTTATAAGCAAACAACAAATACTAGACCTTTTGCTACAATTATTTAATATTGTATATGTTTTTTTTATATCTCTTTTTCTCTTCAACTTTATAGTGTAACTTATAATACAAATCGCACCCACGCTAGTAAGAGCGAAATCTTTTACCCGTGGTGCTCGTGGTTTTTATCATACCCCACTTTATATTACTTCTATCACTATTATAAATCACAAGTGCATTCATCTATTTTTTATTGATAAAAGGGAAATGCTACTAATTCTTCTAGAGTACTACAAGATAAGACATTTAATTTAATAATATTCATTTTAAAAGTTTTATATTTTATTTTTTAAAAGTTGAAACATTAATTTTTGAGTACCAAATTTTTATTTTTAAATATCTTAACAAAATCTTAAAAACATACATCTATGACTGTCAATGAACTAAATTAATTCAAAAATAGTTCAACATTTTTAACAAGTTGAGTTTAAGTTGGAAAAAAAATTCGTCATGAACTTGAACTCGATCAATTCTTAACAAGTCGATCAACACTAAAAAACTGTCACTATAAAAAGTTATGTTTTAACACTAATCACACTCTTCTGAAATAATAACATATTAATAGAGTTAGTTATATATATTTTTTAAAAAATCCGTGAAATTAATTAGCCGAAGAAAATATGTTAAAAAATATATTAAAGAATGCATTGTTTGTTTTTTTTCTTATTTATATATCATATCATATAAAATAAAATTAATTATTTTTAATTTAATTAGATACCAAAAGTAGTAAATTACAAAATAATATTAATAAATAAAAAAAAGACAAAAGTATAACAATTGATTATTATTGAATGGATAGTATTGTTGGTGGCTTAGTCATTTATCATTTATTTCACTATCTTTCCAATTAAGAAGAATGCTTTTTAATGTGGATGGATCTCGCATATTTTTAATGGGGATGGATCTCACATATTATTATTATTATTATTATATTATTAAATTGAATGAATTAATATAGTGTTAGAGTTGTTGTTTCAAAGTACTACTCAGTGGCTGCGGTATCAGCAAAAGAGTGCAATGGCTTCCACAGCATGGTTCAGTCCCACTCCAACTTGTTTCCATTCCAAACCTTTTTTCACTATCAGATGCAACGCTCACAACTCCGTCGCTCTTTCTTTCACTAAAACCCAACAAGACCCACTTGCTGTCTACTCTTCCGTCAAAGCCTTTGCTCCCGCCACCGTCGCCAATTTAGGTCCCGGCTTCGACTTTCTTGGCTGCGCTGTTGACGGTATCGGGGACATCGTTTCTCTCAAGGTCGATCCTGATGTTCATCCCGGCGAGATATTTATCTCCGATATCTCTGGCCAAAGCCCTAATATCCATAAGCTCAGCAAAAACCCTCTCTGGAACTGTGCCGGTATTGCCGCTATGGAAGCCATGAAAATGCTCGGCATTCGATCTGTCGGTCTTTCCCTCTCCCTCGAGAAAGGTTTACCGTTAGGGAGTGGATTGGGATCCAGTGCGGCTAGCGCTGCTGCAGCTGCGGTTGCGGTCAACGAGATTTTCGGCAAGAGATTGAGTGTGGATGACCTTGTTCTTGCTTGCTTGAAATCTGAGGAAAAGGTATCTGGTTATCATGCTGATAATGTCGCGCCCTCAATCATGGGGGGCTTTGTTCTCATTAGCAATTACGAGCCATTGGAGTTGGTGAGGTTGAAATTTCCGCCGGAAAAAGAGCTGTTTTTTGTATTGGTCACACCTGAATTTGAAGCTCCGACCAAGAAGATGAGAGCCGCACTTCCTTTGGAGATAGGGATGCCGCATCATGTGTGGAATTCTAGTCAGGCAGGTGCTCTCGTGGCTGGAGTGTTACAGGGGGATTTGTTGATGTTGGGGAAGGCGTTATCGTCGGATAAGATCGTTGAGCCCAAGCGTGCGCCTTTGATTCCTGGAATGGACGCTGTTAAGAAAGCTGCTATTGAAGCCGGAGCTTATGGATGCACTATCAGTGGTGCTGGACCTACTGCTGTGGCTGTCACCGATAACGAGGAAAAGGGACTCCTTATTGGGGAACAGATGGTTCGGGCTTTTCAAAAGGATGGCAACTTGAAAGCTTCTGCCAATGTCAAGCAGCTTGATCGCCTCGGTGCTAGACTTATTAGTGGCGTTCGTGCAAATTGATTTGATTCAATTTCAGTGTAGCTACTTAGCTGGTAGGTAGGTGAGTAGGTATGTTCCATTTCTATCATACTCATAGTGATGATAACCGATGATGTTTTAGTCTCCAAATATTTGGATGGTTAATTTCGTATCATACTTGCTTCCATTGAAACACTTTATACATTCTCTTGGCCAATTTTAAATTGTTTAGAATGAATCTTTGCTCAAGGAAACTAAGGAAACGTCATATTTTGTAAACATTATGTTATGTGTGCTCTATTTTTGTTTGTTTGTTGAAGTTGAATGGATCTCATTTCTGGAGCAAATAGATTAGGAGATTCGGTTAAGTTAACAAGAATATGTATGCTTTTGAAGCCCCTATACAGCAAATAGAAAGAATTGCCTTGGGAATATTCTCTTTACTGATGCTATTTGTTGCTACTTGTTGTATGAGAATGTCATATTATTGTTATATGGGCCAACTCCTTTATGATCTTGACATCTGTGTATTATAATCAGTTATTCAAAAACAAATTATTCACTATGTTACATTCCTCTTCAGAATTCAAATACTTAATTCATTTATGAATGAAGCTTATTAAAATCAATTATGGTATACAATCTGTGGTTTAAAAAATTGAAAGTTTTTTAATTAGAAGTTTTTTTTTTCATTTTATTTTAGTGAATTTTATGTCTGAAGCTCTCTCCAAATGTTGCACCAGTTTTCTTATCTGATATATGATACGTATGTCTAAAACAATTTGGTTGACAAATTTGCTGCAGCAAGCTTACTTGATCTAACTTAATATGTTTACCCTTTTCAGAGAGACTTGTAGATTCCCAAATTTGGATTTCTCTATGGTGTGCTGACTTGTCACATGTGTTTGATCAAAGAAACAACATTGAGGTGCTGAGGTCTGAATAAAAAGAGAAACATTCAAACTAGGCTGGTACCTGCTCTTGGAAACTCAAATTGGATCGATGAATAATAATTATGAAAGACATTCATTCGATCAATGTTGTGGTGGACTCAAAGGCATGTTCTAGAGAACATTTTCATTTGCTTTTTTGTTTTCCCTCCTTCATCTTGCTGTACTTGAGAAAGCTCAATAAGAAGTCTTTTGTAGTTTATTTATTTTATTTTGCTGTGTTAGTCTTGTTTTTTGAATAGTATGTAAAATGTATTGTATTATTTATACTGACTTTTCTAATGCCAAGGTTTTTATAAGCTCTGTCGAGGTAAAATTTAAGAAAATGTGTGGAAGTTGAGTTTTAATTTGTAAGATGGCTTAAATGGTTGCTTGTTAAATCATCTCCCACACAGCTCATTTCTTTTTCCTGTAAACTTTTTTTTACCCTTCGATGTGCAGGATTTTATCTACTGAATTTATGTATTTGAATAAAAAAATGTTATAACACAACACGCAATAACAAAACAGTAAATAAGAGTAAATAGAAACTGCAAACGAACACGATATTTATTTACAAAGTTCGGTCAAATGTGTATGCGTCTGCAGCTACATAGCAGTTGTAGTTTTGTAACTCACTATGAATCATGTGCAAGCAAAAAAAATTGGCCTCAAAGGTTTCAATGCAAACTTAAAAAATTTAGCAAGGATGGGAATGAAGCATATCTATGGAGACAGGGAAGATTCTTCATTGTTTCAAGTTGCAACTGAGAAGGTTTTGCTTGATGATTATGTCATTGATTACTGACTACAAATACTGCAAGAGCATAATTCTGTTATGAAGCATCACCTCTTGTGTGCCCTTGGCAACTAGAATTTTACGAGGACTGAAATGTAGCTATGAATATGAAACTGCTACCTGATTCAATTTTGATACACTCGGTGAATTTTACATTTCTGTGAACACTTGAGCTGTTTATACTGTGAGGTGCTTCAATTTTGATTCATTTAGTAATTCTATTAGCTGGAATATCTTATCTTATAAAATAAAGGCTGCCATTCATTTTTTGATCACATTTTGTAGTCTATTTATATTATTGGTCAATAGGCATCTAAAGGCTCTTGATTCGGTTTATCATTTTGTAAGTGTATTTTTGAACTTGTGTTTAAGATACTAAAATTCTATTTTATTAAGTGGCTCAAATAACTTTAGGACAAGAACAAGTAGCAAGAAGGATAACACCAAATTCTATAATGTTTGCTTGTGGTGGTTATGATGTAAAACACTATGGTTGCTCTATTTTTGTTTGTTTCATGAAGCTTGATAGATCTCATTTCTGGAGTAATTGATGATATTGATTCAGTTCCAGTAGCACCAGTCAGGAGGTATGCAAGTTTGATGATATTGATTCAGTTTGAAGGACGCATCTGTCTAAATTTCTCATTGCCAATGTTGGTGATTTAATTACTGCATTTCTCTTGCTATATTCTAAGTTTTCATCACCAATTTTGGAAACGCTGATCGAATAGTATAGCACGCAGCACGCCTATTTATACCAGTATTCTAGGAAATGTTGCAAAACTAGTATCATTACTCAATATGATAAGACTCCGTCTACAAAAGTGATTATATGAATAGTCTAATACCTTTTCTAGGATCTCAGCTTTTTACAAATTTTAGTCAAGATAAAGCTGGTTACAAATAAACAACCTACACAGAAAAAACTCTAATTGCAAACGTTTTTCCTATCAAATCTAGGAAAATCCAGTTTGACAGATCTCACCTATAATTTGCAAGAGTTGCGCCATAGCATAATTGAGCTGGGTAAACTGAGACTCGTTTTCCATCAGAATCGCTTTCATTTTTTCCATGAGAGAGTGGTTAGCAACTTCCATGCACTTGAGCGTTCAGGTCTTCAATGAAGCTTTTGATAGCGTTCTTCAATTCTACACAGATCTCCTTCATGCGCGAGTTGTCTGCCATGATGAAATGAAAGCACCAATGTAGTGAAATATTCTGCATAGGTCTCCTTCATGCAACAGTAATTTCAAGAGAAAAGGGAAGTTACACTTTATTAATGGATAACTAACCCTGAGATTCCAGTGTGAAAATCAGAGAAGAAAGTATAATAATGCATGAATAAGAAGGTTCTGATCCAGAGAGAATGATGTCTTATTGTGTATGTATTGCAAAGGAAATGAATTGAAGGTTATTGTTGAATATGAAGCACAATTACTCTGCCATGGCTGCAATTGAACCAATCCTCCAAGACTTTCACTCTCTTATGCTTGTGTGTCATGCATGACAATGGAATACTATGTCCAAATGTTTCTACAATTTTTCTGTCTAAAACAATTTGGTTGACAAATTTGCTGCAGCAAGCTTACTTGATCAAATACGGCTGATATGTAACTTATTTTTCTTTTGATCAATTAAAGAAAGAAGAACATGAACATTGAGATGCTTTTAAATAATCATCCTATTATTATTCTTTGTCAATATGAAGGAATAAGGGATGGACTTTATACATAGCAATGTGTAGTTTATGCTGTCCTTTTGTTGATTTGGGATAGAGAGGTGTTATATTCTTTTGGTTGTTCTTGATTATATATATCTTTTGTGTTTTAAAAGTAGAGGGGTGAAGTTTCATAGTTTTACTTTTCAAGTGTCTTAGGGGTATGTTAGTATTGATAATTTAGATTGTTCAAAGGTTCAATTTGTTTAATGCTAAGTATGTATCTTATTAATCAATTTTTCCTAGTGGTGTGAGAAGTGAGATGAAGAGCAAGGCAAAGAAAAGTGGAACTGCTGCATGCTGCCTGCTTGTAATGGATATGATATGTGCTTGTGGACTATTGAGAAGAATTTGTTACCAATCTATTTCTCTCTGCGAATTTGTCATACTAACTATAAATTATGTTATAAAATTTTAAATACTTATCAATAATAATTAAATAAAAAATTACAAGTTAAAAGTTACAAACTCAAAACTCAAAAGCTACTTCAAATAGTTTTTAAATAAAAAACTAAAAGTTAGTTAAAAAAACTACAAACTAAAAGCTAAAAAACGTTATCAAACAAATTCTTTTTCATTAATGTGAGCTGAAAAGCTAAAACACTCTTTTTTTACATCTAACCAAACAGACTCAAAATCCTTAGTTTTTATTTGCGTCTAATCAAACAGACTCAAAATCCTTAACTTTTTTTGCGTCTAACCAAACAGACTCAAAATCCTTAACTTTTTTTTGCGTCTAACCGAACAGACTCAAAATCCTTAACTTTTTTTTGCGTCTAATCAAACAGACTCAATCTACAAAAGATAAAGTAAGCTAGACTTCCGTTCTGATTTTCTAGGAACTATTAGAGTTAATTACTTGTAAATTATCATTACATTTATTAAATCTTTCCTTGATTTCCTCTTCATCCTAAGATAAACTGATGCAATAAATTTTCAAAAAATACTCATGTAAGTCAACTAAATAAGAGTAAGCTTGAAATAGCAATCTGGACTAATTCAAAATCATGGTTAATTATTGTCAATGTATACTAATCAGTAAACAATGATCTTTAAATAGAAATTCAAATAGTATTAACTGATTGCAAAACTATAAACCATTAGTCAAGCAAGGAATAATCTAGTTGATATTTTAGATGTCTAAAACACCGATCCAAATGGTTGAGAAGTGTTTTTTCAGGTCCTGGAAGGTGAATGTAATTCTTGCTGCTTTTATCCCAATTATACTCAATAATATGGGGAAAGAATCCAAAGAATTGATACAGACAGTTGCTCTTGTACCCCCACCTATTTGGGCTGCTTAATGCCGTACAACTTCCACCCCAAATATAGAATAATGCAATACCACCCAAAGATTTCGATGGGACATAACTCATGGATGACAAGTCTATCTTATAAATTAACTTACATGCCCCTGGTGTTAAATCAACCACTATAAGGTTTTCGTCACAATTAACCAAGTTAATGAATGGATTGGTTTTATCGTGTTTTAGAAGCGTTAGTCTAACCCTAGAAGTATTCTTGAGTTTTAGAAATTTGATATTTCCAGAATTCAACTTGAGTACCCCTATCCTGGCTCTGTCAGTGACAACATATATCATATTATGCAAAACCACAAAGTCAACAAGTATCTTTCCGGCAGCGGAATAAGTAAACCAAGCATTCTTTCGAGATCGATAGACATGCAAACTTCCAGGCTGATCTTTGCATAAAACCACCAACGCGAACTCCTCGGAGCATTTCTCAAAAGCAAGCAAGGCACGGTGCTTGTCATAATCTGAGTAATTAACTTGAAAGGTTGATGCATAGATTACCTTGCCTATTCTTGTAAAAGGATTGAAGAGCATGAATGAGTTATTGCTCTGCACCGTGATGAAATATCCGCTTGAATAGGTAACATACATAGTGGAGTTGGAGTGAGTCATCATCTTGTCCAAGGGATAAACTTTTTGATTGGTTAGGATACTAAAGGAACTGGGTCCCTGAGTAGGAGAAAATTCAACAAGTAAGGGTTCTTGGGATGCCATGAAATTTGATTTATGAAAATCCCTCCAATTGGTGCACACACAAGCAAAGCGAAGGAGGTCGTCAAAATCTAGTTTTTGGGAGATTACATCAAGCAAATCCCAAGGAAGTTGAGACATGTTTTTCCTTTTCCCTTTGTATCAAAACAATGACAAACAAACAATGTTATCAAATATTCTATTGTTTGTTTATATGACAATATGATATATTCATGAAAAATACTAACCAGCAGGCAGCGTCTTGACTCTTTCATTCCTTGGATTGTTGATTGGATGTTTCTTGGGCATCAAGTTATTGAATCTGGAAATTAAATCTTTATGCCCTTTAAACAACCTCTTCAATTTTGCTTTAACGCCACTTATATGAATTCTTTTAGCATTGAAATGTCTTAGGACTTTTACAAATTTATCATACTTTCGCATCTTATATTGGAATGCAACTTTCACTGCCTTTACAAATCTTAATGCATGCTTCTTCATTCACAAAAGTATTCTATTCAGTTTAATTCATTCCAAAAAAAATAAAAAATAAATATAAACTATTTGGTACATACCTTTAGTTTTAAACTCCGATTTTGATTTGCACATTTGAGTAGCTTTAGCAGCAACACGGCTTCAGAAGGAGCCATTTGAGGAGAGGATAATGTTGCTAAAATCTATAGTTGTTTGGAGGCATAGGAAGCTGCTAAAACCTATTTATCTCCAAAAACCCAAAAAAACAAACTTAATTAGTTATTGGTTTGGGCCCAAAAGCTCTATTTTTAGAGATTTTATAATGTCATCCCTCACGTACAAACATATTGATAAATATTGACTTTTGAATTTTTTGAATTTTTAAATATATTATTAAAATTTTTAATTTAAAATAAATGAAATTAGTATATCTTATCTTATCTTATCTTATCGTATATATTAAAGCTATTAAGTCTCTTAACAATTTATTTCTCAAATTTGAGTGTATATTTATAAGAAAAATACTTGCATGGAAAGAACCTAAATCCATATATTTAGGAACAACCAATTAGAAAGAAAATTTAAATTTATTTAAAATTTAATTTCGTTTTTAATTAGCAACATGGAGGTGGTTATGATAATAGAGGAGAGAAACAATTTTATTTTTATAATTTAATTAATAAAAAAATTGTGATTGGTTGTGCGTAAATTCAGATGTTATGATTGTGTCCATCTAGGTATTTTCCTATTTATAATTATGTCCTTTACTTTTTTTTGTTAATTATTTATTTTATTTATTTATTTATTTATTCCTTTTCAAATATTATTTAACAAATATTGTCTAAATAACTTCCTATTTTTATTTATTTTTTAAATCCTAATCCACGCCTCACATTTCATGGACATTTAAAATATTTTAATCATATTTTTAATAAAAAATTATTATCCCACGTTTCATGGATTTGAATAGATTTAAATGTTTTTTTTTTTCAATTAATCAAATGTTAAATAACAAATATTGGCAAAATAACTTCAAAATAGATATATTTTAGAGTGGAGAAGAAAAATAAAAATAATTAGATATTTAAGCCACTTAGAGATAATTAAAACAAAATAGATATTTTATAGTATTATTTAATTAAAAACTAGTAACAAACCCGGGCATACGCACGGGTTCTGTTCTGTTACACGCATATGGATATATCATTTATTTTAAATAAAATGTTAAAAAAGAAAAATAATATTTAGATAAATAATTGATTATTTCGTATATAAAAATATTTAGATCAATAATAAATTTTTTCCCGTATACCATTTTTGGATCAAAAATATTTAGATCAATAATAAATTTTTTCCCGTATACCATTTTTGGATCAAAAATATTTGATCATAAATATCATTTCTCATATATAAAATTATTTAGATCAATAATAGATTTTTTTGCGTATACCATTTTTGGATAAAAAATATTTGATCATAAATACCATTTCTCGTATATAAAAATATTTAAATCAATAATATTTTTTTTCCGTATACAGACTTCATTTTTGTTTATGTATCATTTGCAAAAATATTTGGATCAATATTAAATTTTTCGTATATAAAAATATTTAGATCAATAATAAATTTTTTCCCATATACCATTTTTGGATCAAAAATATTTGATCATAAATACAATTTCTCGTATATAAAAATATTTAGATTAATAATAGATTTTTTCTCGTATACAACTTTCATTTTTGTTTAGGTATCATTTACAAAAATATTTGGATCAATATTAAATTTCGTATATAAAAGTATTTAGATCAATAGTAGATTTTTTTCCGTATATCATTTTTGAATAAAAAATATTTGGATCATAAATACCATTTTTCATAAAAATAATAGACTTTTTCCTGTATCCCATTTTTGGAACAAAAATATTTGATCATAAATATCATTTCTCGTATATAAAAATATTTAGATCAATAATAGATTTTTTCCCGTATACAGACTTCATTTTTGTTTAGGTATCATTTATAAAAATATTTGGATCAATAGCAAATTTTGTATATAAAAATATTTAGTTCAATAGTAGATTTTATCCCGTATACAGTTTTTTAATAAAATATATTTGGATCATAAATACCATTTTTCATAAATAATAGATTTTTTTTCCGTATACAAATATTAGTTTTGTTTAGGTATCATTTACAAAAATATTTGGATCAATATTAAATTTTCGTATATAAAAATATTTAGATCAATAATAGGTTTTACCCGTATACCATTTTTTATATATAAAAATATTTAGATCAATAATAGATTTTTTCCCGTATACAGACTACATTTTTGTTTAGGTATCATTTACAAAAATATTTGTATCAATAGTAAATTTCGCATATAAAAATATTTAAATCGGTAGTAGATTTTTTCCTATATACCATTTTGAATAAAAAATATTTGGATCATAAATACCATTTTTCATAAATAATAAAAAAATCTATTTACAGATATTATTTTTGTTTAGGTATTATTTACAAAAATATTTGGATCAATATTAAATTTTTGTATATAAAAATATTTAGATCAATAATAATTTTTTTGAATAAATTTTTCCTGTATATCATTTTTGAATAAAAAATATTTCGATCATAAATACCATTTTTCATATATAAAAATATATAGATCAATAATAGAT
The DNA here is from genome assembly GCF_029867415.1 of Vicia villosa. Taxonomy (NCBI): domain Eukaryota; kingdom Viridiplantae; phylum Streptophyta; class Magnoliopsida; order Fabales; family Fabaceae; genus Vicia; species Vicia villosa. Next base: position 150,927 of record NW_026705116.1, on the reverse strand, counting down.
TTTTGTTTTGTGGAAGAAAGAAGTGAGAAAATGATGAAAGAGAAAAAAACAAAAAATGGAGAGAGATTTGATAAGTTTGATAAAATATGAGGGTTGTATTATTTTAATAATAAAATTAACAACTTTAGTGTGCAAAGACCAAATAAAGACAATTTTAATGTAGTGGCAAAAAATCAAATAAGGATATTTTAGACTTTTCCACAGCCATTAATTTTCTTATATTATAGATTAGATTTTTATAAAATCATTATTGTTGGAATTAAATAATATTAGAATAATTTGTTGGTTCAAAATGGAGGGGATCCGAACTCTAAAACATTTCCGTAGCAATTTGTAAATAGTCGATTGCAGGGAATAATGTTAAAAGAAAACAAAAACATTGGAGATGCAGAGAGGATGTTGTACAAGTAAGTTTATGGACCAAAATGCTAAAATAACACATATATAAATGAGATAAATGGTTATGGAAACTTGTTGATTTATCTTTGCATCTGATAAAGCTAAACCACTTGTGGACCGTTATTACATTGATGCTCATTACATTTGGTATTGATAGTTTAGATTGTTCAAAGGTTCCATTTGGTGTGAGAAGTGAAATGAAGAGCAAGGCAAAGAAAGTCATGAAGAAAAGTAATGAATCTGATAGCCTATTGAGAAGCAAAACAAATATAGAATTTGTTAACAATCTATTTCTCTTTGCTCTTTGAAGAATCAAATGAAGATAAAATATCTTGTACTAGCTTTTACATGATTTGGAAACATTTCCTAGTGAGATATTTGGCCTGCAGTACAAAAGCATATTTAATTTGCAAATAGTTGTAGCCTTGTAAATTAAAAATTGTCAAAGGAATGTAAAGAAAATTGTAGAACAATGAAAAAAATATAAATTAAATAAGAGAAATGGAGTAAATAAACACAAATCATAATTTTTGGACAAGATATATATTAAATTGGTTAAAATTTTGAGAATATCTTATCCTACCATTGGTTCTCTCTTGCTCCATACGAGTTGTCTAAAATGTCTTCCTGTTTCTATAGATGTACCTTCAGAAGTAATTTTTTTTATTTAACGTTGTTTTTGTTTCGTAGATGCACATACGGAAGCTTCCGTAACTGCATCTACGGAAGCATTTGATGTTATATTCGCGTCAGACTATTCCTCTCCCTCATTCTTCACTTTACTCATTTCCAAACTCTCCAAACCTCAAATATCAAACTTTCACAAAACTTGTTTTCTTCTTCTCGAGTTCGGCCGATAACGTCAACATCAACTACCAACACATCCAAACAACTTTCAAATTCAATTTAATCGATAAGTTTTCAACGGTTCGAGTTATTTTAGAGTATTTTGTGATAGTCTGTTTGATCACCGCGTTTTTTTCCAAGGTTGGATACTACAACACTTCCCTAATATTATTGGAGAGGAGTCGGGTTACACTGAGGCCATGCCGCATGCTAGAGCCTTCGCCCCCCTCAAAGGAAATCAGGTGTCGGATCCTTACAGGCGCTGCCTTGACCGCACGACCGCTGAGGATGTCCGATGTGACTGCTATGATGATCTCCGTGAGACGGTTCCGTGGGATGACATCGCCCTATATTATAGATGGTTGACTGTCAGTTCGACAATTATTGTCTATTATCTTCCAGAGCACGTCATGCTTCAGTTTGGCTACCAGCAGACGATACCTCGCCGCCCTTCTGACTCCGCTTCTATCGCCATGACCTGTCGGAAACTAGATGAGGTCTTTGCAAACTGGGAGCATCACATGGTTCCTGACGAGGCTCGGGCGACCAAAGTAGTGGTAGATTGGAGCTGCGTCGACGGGTACATCACTTGGTAATATAGAATGTCACACCTATACATGATTCCCACCGCACCTGGATCTCTGTCCAGAACTGTCCACGAGGAGATTTTACGGACTCATCTGGCTCAGTTGGACCACACTAAGGATGTTCTTCCTCGGTGTCGTCAGATAGCTGACATGGGGCGGATAGGCATTGCAGATGGTTTCTTCCTTGAGGGGTCTGATGTCAGGCGTGTAGTGGATGGTATGATTAGGCTGGCAGAGGAGGCATTTATGTACCATCGGCATCGTGCCAGGACAGGTGGGGCACTTGACGGTAGAGGCAGAGTAGCCAGCAGACGGCGTGGTGGGCGCAGAGGCGGGGCAGAGGCAGAGGAGAGGCGCAAGATGATGTCCAACACTCATAGTAGTGATGCGTGTGATTTTTTTGATATTTGTATTTTAATTTCATTTATGTACATTGCTTTGATTATGTATTCGACATTATGGCCGACGATTTATACGATGTATTTTTTTGTGTACTATTTAATATTGCCTTTAAATTGTATTACTTAAATTTACTATAATTTGATTTGATTTTCCATTTTTGTTATAAAAATTGAGTTTTGGAATTAAATATATGTGATTTGAAAATATAGTAGACTATTCCGTAGGTACATCTACGGAACACTATTTTTTACACTTCCGTAGATGTATCTACGGAAAGAAGTAAATTTTTTGAAAAAAATATTTCTCAATGTATTTACGGAAGAAAAGAACATAATAGAAATTTCGCCAAATGGGTTATAGATTCAAGGGTGGATAGGTTTTCTCTAAATTTTAATCTAGAGATTTTAAAACACAGTTAGAATTCTAAAATCCGAGAGATTTAAGAGACAAAAAGAAGGGTAAAACTCATAATATTGTTGTATATATGTTTTGATGATGGAAATGAGAGTTTGGAGATGTTTTAGGATATGTTAATTAGTAATATTTTAGTTTCCTTTCTACTGTTATTAGTTAAGACAGAGAGGTATGTATGAAAATGTGTTAGAATGAAAGGCGGTGTTGAAGAAATATGTTCATCGAAATATTATGGAATTTGCTTTGTCGGCGGTATGCTTAGTTCCGGAGTTACTCATCTGGCCATAACTCCTCTCGATGTACTCAAAGTCAATATGCAGGTTCGTTGGTTAGGTACCTTGCTTACTTGTCTACTTACTTACTATGCTCAATTTCTCATTCATCATTTTTTTTTTTTTATAGGTTTATCCCAACAAATATAACAATGGAATTCTATCTGGCCTTGCCACTATATGGAAACAACAAGGTTCCTATGCTCTTTGGAGAGGCTGGTCTGCTAAACTCTGCGGATACGGTGTTCAGGGAGGATTCAAATATGCTCTCTACGAGTATTTCAAAAATCTTTATGCCGATCATCTCTTGCTTCATTCTACCAGGAATTCTATTTTCTTTCTTAGCGGTTTGTCTGCACAGATTTTAGCTGATGTTACTCTTGCTCCTTTTGAAGCCGTTAAAATCCGTGTTCAAATTCAACCTAATTTTGCCAAGGGTTTATCCGATGGTTTTCCCTTGGTATACAGAAATGAAGGTCTTGCTGGGTATATTACCTTTACATCTAAATTCATTATGTTTTTTTTTCTTTCCGGTTTTAATCACTTTTTCTTTACTGCAGTTTCTACAGGGGTCTTATTCCGTTGTGGAGCCGCAATCTTCCTTGTAAGTAGCATTTTATTGCAAACTAGTATGTTCTTCTTCAGTTGCACACGGTTATTCACATTTATGTTTTCTTAATCTTTGGTTCCACAGTCTCCATGGTCATGTTTTCAACATTCGAGCATTCCGTGGACCTAATATATAAAAATATCATGCATAAGAGAAAGGAGGACTGTTCTACAGCACAACAACTTGGCGTAACGTGCTTAGCAGCCTATACAGCTGGTGCTGTTGGTACTGTAATTTCCAACCCCGCTGACAATGTCATGACTAGTCTTTATAAAAAAAAGGCTGAATCCGCTATGCAGGTAGGATTTCATGGTATGCACTGATTCATTTGGAATATGGAAATTTAGTCCAATTAACTTTATTGGTTTTGCTAACTTTCAGGCCATCAAGAATATTGGATTCATAAACTTGTTCACCAGAAGTCTTCCTATTCGCATTGCACTTCTAGGACCAGTTATAACTTTGCAGTGGTTTCTCTATGACACTATAAAAGTTCTATCGGGACTGTAAGTGACTTCTCTTTTTATAAGTTTTCCCCTACTATAGTAGGCAATATAATTTCTTCCACGATATGCACCAGTAATTTGAAATATTTTATAGCAAATCTCTGAAAATTATAATTCATCCCTGTGAGATACACTTTTCTAAGGAAGTCCTGTCTAAATTTTTTTACCAACATTAAAGTCCCTTTATTCATATAGGCTTAACTGAAAATTTTCTGCAAATCTAATATTCCAGAGTGCAAGTGACTTTTTTTTTACCGTGTTTTACTTTTATGTTCTAAAAAATAATCTTGTATATGATCAATTCAGTATATACAATTGAACACTAAATTAAGCACCTTTTCACCAAACTCAGATCTAAACCACCTATATTTGTGCCAAACTTGAACCCAAATGCATCACCAAATTGAGGACTAAATGCAGAAGCAAGTCAGACTATTCCACCCACCATATTTCAGCACCAACAGTAAAGAAACATATTCAGAAATGCTTGTCCTGATTAGTATTTAATCATATGTGCCACTAGTGGCTTGTTCATTACTCCAACACCATCAATTAAAGATTTGCTTGACCTTTCTGTCATATTTTGCCAGCTTTGTTAGACTAGATTCAATAGATCCACTTCTTGTCCGAGACTTTAGTATTTTTGAGAACTCTTCGACCGTTGAAGGCATGGAGGTTACCACCATGACACCACAATAGAGATTTGGAGTTATAAAAAGGAAACATGTATTTGGTTTGCTTCTACTGTGTTTTTATTTTATTTAAAAGCTAACATAAGGTGTACATCAGGGAATCAGATTTGGAGTATAGGCACATATCTTTTCATGTTTACATTAATGGAATATTGAGAAGTTCAAATTGTAGTTAGAAGTTAAATGTGCATTTCTAGAATATTTGATTGAACTCAAGTGTCATGTATTGAATTGAATTCAAATGTCCCGGGTGTTTAGTGTGGGGAAAACTTTTGAGGGATCTTTTTAGTGATTTCACCGTAGGTAAATTGTAATTTGTCTAACAATTTTTGACATCATATTCCTAGTTTCATGCTAAGCTTCCAATAGTCTTGTTTTGGATGAAGAGAATATTGTGTTTCTGGTCCATTTTGTAGGTTTATTTGTTTTGGTCACCATAGATACATTTGTACACATTGCATGATGTGCATATCTGTTCTTTGGTGTACACTACCTTGTTTATGATGTAAATTTATGCCAATTAGATATTAATTGATTCTTTCATGTCTTTTACACTTTAGGCCTACTAGTGGAGGACTTGCAAGAGACCAGAAGGAAGTTAAATTGTAGCATGTGCTCAGGTATCAGTGGAATGTGGTGGTTTGGTCGTCTAGTGGGTCTGAATTGTTTTATAAATTGTAGCTTAGGATTAGTTTGCTGTTGAAACCTGCATATCCAGGCTTGCATAAAACTGACAAACAAATTTTGTTCCTTTCTTTATTTCTCGATTTCAGAGTCAATCAATATATCGAAGCATGGCTTCTTTGTATCTGTCATGTAAATACAAAATATGTTTGAATAAGGTTTTGTTTGCTATAGTAAACCAAATTGATCTTGTGGTCCTTTTGAGTTTTTTTTTAGTATTCATCTCTATTAAAAATATTCCTTGCATTTTGGTTATATCGTTAGCTTTCCTATGCCAAATGCTAGTGTAGATAATGTAAATCCATGTATTCGGTGATTAGTGTCATAATTTGGAAATTATTTAATCAAGAATGTTATTGACATTATCAAACTTCTTTGTTTTTTTTTTTTCTTTTATAAGAAAAGAAGGTATATTAACAAAGCACAACCAACAAAGAACCCAACCCTAATTTCCAATACAAATGGCCGGGTTAACACGCCAATTTACCCAAAGAATAGAATCTCGCACATTATAAAACGAGGAAAACCATTGTCAAACAACAAATTTGATCATTCCAACCATATCAAAATTACTCAAGATGCCTCAGTTAAAGAGAATCTCATTTCTACAATTGCAAATACCCTAACAATAAGCCATCCGAAAAAGCCACCTAGTGTTCACCGTAAACATGGACTTACAAACTGAATCAAAAACTAAAAGGCAATTAAAAATATTACCCGTAATGGAAGAGATATCAATGTGAAGCCAATCACAAAACTTAGTCCATCAAATTAAAGAAACCCGGCAAAAAGCAAAAAGATGATTCGAATCTTCCTCATCCAACCCGCATAACAGATAAGCTAAATTAAGTGGACCCGACAAAATATTCCGCTTCAACAAAGCCATCTTGGTGGAAATTTTCTTCAACAAAAGGCTCCATCCAAAAATTAAAATCTTGCTTGGAATCTTAATATTCTAAAAACAAGTCAACGCCTTCACGAGAGTAACTTCCAAACCCGGACCCCGAACACTTCCTTCTAATATCATATCATAAGTGGCCTTCACCGAGTAAATCGTGAAATTTGTCCACCAAAGGAACAAATCTTCCATTCCAATCGTAGGCGTATTTCCTCCTAGCACCCGAATAAGATCCTCCATACGCTCACCATCAACATCATCAACAAAGTTTTCACAAAAATTAATACGCCATTCCCATGAACTGGAAATCCAAAATTTGTTATCAAAGTTCTTTGTGATAATATGTTAATAACAAATTTGATTTTTGTTTTGTTGGTAAGTGGCCTGTTCAAAAGAAATACTATGTTAGATGTGTTCAAATTCAAATGAGAAATATATTAGATGTGTTTAAATTCAAATTGTTCGGAATGAAAATTGTAAATTTATCTAAAAAAACCAAAAAATTGAATATTATTGAATATTTTTTATGTTATTTTGTGAAAATTGCTCGGAAGAGATTTTACTTTTATTAATATGATGTGTTATGTTAATTTATTATTCAATCCTATTTATTAATTTTAATTTTTAATGTGTTAATCAATCGTTAGTTGGTCTAGTGGTGATTGACGCTAGACTTGAGAGCGTTGACCACAGTCCGATCCCCGCAACTACAATCGGGAGTAGTTGAAACCACTTGATCTTAGAACTATTCCCCAAATAAGATTGATTTTTGTTAATACAATTCAATTAATGGTGTCTACCTCTACGACTAGGTCAACAATAATTTGCTTTATTTTTGTAATATCATAACTTAGTTTACAATAATATCTTTAAAACTCTTGCATTTCGGTTATTTATCCATAATAATCTTTACAATAATCTCTTAAGTCACGTTTAGGTTCAAAAATTATAAATTTAGTTTTAAATAGAATCATTTTTAAAAATCAAAACCAATTATGCTAAAAAAAACCAAAGATAACAAAATGAATTTTACACCGCAAAAATTAATTTAAAATCCTATAACCGTGAAATAAAATATATACTTAGTTAAGAAAGAGGTGTGAACAAAAGTAAATGGTGAAACACTAAAAAGATGAGAAATGTATGTAGACAAAAGAAAAAGAAAAGGTTGCATAGGTCAAAACGTCTAGTCAAGCATGAAGCCACCAAAGACGAAATAAAGGTTGGATTGATATTTGAAGAATCTTCCTTCCATCCACTTGTTGTTACTCCTATCCCCACAAACTCTCTCAAGTCTCCTTTTTTGATCTAACGTTTTTGTTTAAAAAAAAGAATTTGGGTCAAATGTTTTAGACACACCCTTTGACAAGAAAATTGTCATACTTTTCAACGTTCCATAAATAAAATACTATTTTGACAAACTCAATAGTTAAATTTACCGTATAAAAAAATTTGAGAATTCTAATTTAAGAATTGCCCAATCAAATATAGAGGCAGACAGTTGAAGAGAAGAAGGGTGAGAGATGGATAGTTAGAGTAGTTAATAGACTGCACAACCATGAACCATATAGTATTAACAGATATCTTTCGTCACATTGATGTGGATAGTTGTTCAATGTTTAACATTATTGATTACTCAATCAACGCCATGTATCCTTTCCCCCATTACATGAAATATTATGTACACATTCCAATTGTCAGTGGCATAGTGACCTAAAAATGCCCAAATGACATGACCACGTGTGAATGCAGTTAGGTTCTCCCAATAGAGTGAAACCAAACAAAACATATGTTTAGCACTCCACCTATTAATTGTAGACAAGAATCCATTATTGGTAAGTGGAGGGGGTATATAAGAGATTTTTGTCGACACTAGTAGTATTAGAATAGGGTCCAAATACAAGGGCCCAGCCCAATAAGAAAAGCCAAAAATAGAATATGAAATGCAAACTCAAGAGGAAAAGACAATAAAAAGGAAAAGAAAGGCGCGTTATTGTTATTGTTATTGAAAATTGTGTAGCTGGTCACCACTGACTTTCGATGTTTCTCGGTAGGAACCATTAAAAATTAAAAATATATAAAAAAAAAATCATCTTCTCCATCCTAAAATTAACAAGAAATAAATTACTAACAAAAATATTATAATTATTTCCTCCAATCCAAACTAACTTTGTTGAGATCTGTCGGAGCCACCGGAGAAGAAGAAACCAATTATCTATCCTTGCTTCCGGTATGGATTATTATTATCATTAACATTAAATTAATTAATTAATTAACGTATGAATGATTTGATCTTGGTTTATAACATAGAAAGATTGAAATCTGAATGATTTGATTTGATGTTTTTGTTTTGTGAGGTGAGCGCAGGTTATGAGGAAGAGGTAAAGAAAGAAAGGTGATGATAGATATTTGTTATTATTATATAAAAAGATAATAATAATTGTTTGATGGGCAATACATGCCGTGGATCTTTGAAAGGAAAATACATCCAGGGCTTCACCCAGCCCGAGTCCGACACTTCCAATTCCAATTCGAATTCCAAACAATCTCCCAAAACCACTCATCACCCTCCACCCTTCAACTTCACCACCACCGCCATGCGTCGTACTGCCGATAACCAGACTTATTATGTCTTGGGTCATAAGACTCCCAACATACGTGATCTATACACTCTTGGCCGCAAACTCGGTCAAGGTCAATTCGGTACTACTTTTCTAGCTGTTGATAATTCCACCTCTATTGAGTATGCTTGCAAATCTATTTCCAAGAGGAAGCTTATTTCTAAAGAGGATGTCGAGGATGTCAGGAGGGAAATTCAGATTATGCATCATTTGGCTGGTCATAAGAATATTGTTACCATTAAGGGTGCTTATGAGGATTCACTTTATGTTCATATTGTTATGGAGCTTTGTTCCGGGGGTGAGCTCTTTGATCGGATTATCCAGAGAGGTCACTATACGGAGAGGAAGGCCGCCGAGTTGACCAAGATTATTGTTGGTGTTGTCGAAGCTTGTCATTCTCTTGGAGTTATGCATAGAGATCTCAAGCCTGAGAACTTTTTGTTGGTCAATAAAGATGATGATTTCTCTCTTAAAGCTATTGACTTTGGCCTCTCCGTTTTCTTCAAACCAGGTTCCTTCCTTGCTACTACTATTTTTGAAAACAAACAACTTTACTTTTGTTTTTATTATATCATCTATGTATGCAATAAATGCACTTTTTTAAAAACATTAAAATCATGCTTCTAAATTTGCTACATTTCTTACTAGTTATTAATTCGAGAATCAGAATAACATTTCCATACTAATTACTGTTTGCTTATATTTTCATTGAATTCTTGCTGCCTCAGGTCAAGTTTTCACTGATGTAGTTGGCAGCCCATACTATGTTGCTCCTGAGGTTCTCCTCAAGCATTATGGACCTGAAGCAGATGTGTGGACCGCGGGTGTCATACTTTATATATTGCTCAGTGGTGTGCCACCGTTTTGGGCAGGTATGTGTCTCACTGCTAACCCTCTATGGATCATTTTGGATGCATATGTGGTATTTACTCTGAGTTTTGTTGTTTTGGAGCTCAGAGACCCAGCAGGGTATATTTGATGCGGTATTGAAGGGACATATAGATTTTGAATCAGATCCATGGCCTTTAATATCGGATAGCGGAAAAGATCTTATTAGAAAGATGCTGTGTTCTCGGCCTTCTGATCGATTAACTGCCCATGAAGTTTTATGTATGTTCGTCCTTTTTTCTACTGCATTAGCTATATAAACAAGGATAATCCTTACATGAATAGAATAGATAGTGACTTTGAGCACTAGAGCCAGTGTGGCTCTTCTTGTACTGTTCAAACTTCCAATGTTGCCTTCAGTGTGGTTGTCTTCATTATTATATGGAATCACATCTATTTTGTAGATCAAGGGACATTACTTGTTGTGCTTGTTCAGGTCATCCTTGGATATGCGAAAATGGCGTTGCCCCTGACAGAGCATTGGATCCTGCTGTGCTTTCTCGTCTCAAACAGTTTTCTGCAATGAATAAGCTAAAGAAGATGGCTTTACGGGTAAGCAAACCTACTGGATGCATGAATATTAATTTACATACGAATGCGCGCATCATTCTTTTTTATGAAAAAGATAATGCATTTTTCGTATATAATATATGTAGTGTTGCTGTTGCCTTTTTGGGAATATACTATCATGCCCTTCTTGATTGCCAAATTAAGTAGCCTAATTGTATACATTCAATTGTATTCAAACTATTTCCAAATTAATAATACATCAAGTGCCATTGTTTTTTGTATGACTCAAACTAAGTAACTTTAGTTATAGTTTTTTGACATGGTTGCTTGTTATGGTATTTTCTTAGGTAATTGCGGAAAGTCTATCCGAGGAGGAAATTGCTGGTTTGAGAGAAATGTTTCAGGCTATGGATACCGATAGCAGTGGTGCAATCACTTTTGATGAACTCAAAGCTGGTCTAAGAAGATATGGGTCTACCCTTAAGGATACAGAAATACGCGATCTTATGGAAGCGGTAGGGTGTTACTGACTTAGTTCTGTTAAAAATATAGTTTTTTTTTCGTTTTGTGTTTCTACTCCCATTCTTTTTGGAAATGATATTTTAATTTTGTTATATATATACTCTGAGTTTCTACTGTATTCTTTGTCATTCCCTTTGCTGCATGGCTTTTTGTCAATCTTCATGACACTGAGTACATAATTTAGTGGTTTAGTCATTTTTTAATAAAAGAAAGGATGGTTTAAGTTTTGTACGATCGGTTTTGCAATGTTATGCATATCTGATTTGGCTAATATAACTGGACACACTTATAAAGGGTGTGTTTGATAACTACCAATGATAAGATATCACATATTGAATTTTATATTTATTTTAGTGATAAATTACCAATGTACAAATCAAAGCTTTAGTTGAATTGATAGTTGTACTGGCTGGTAACTTGTCATTTTGACAGTGGAGTTGACATTGAACATTGGTAAACAGTGTCTAAATGTGATATAGAAAACCAGGAACTAATCAGTCACCCGTTACAAAGACTCAACTTTTCTTTCTAAACTGCAACTTATATTCATGTTATAAATAAGTTCCAATTATATTCTGTTCAGCTGAAATGTTTGAGCTGTTTCAGGCTGACGTGGACAACAGTGGAACAATAGATTACGGGGAGTTTATTGCTGCAACAGTTCATCTCAACAAACTGGAGCGTGAGGAGCATCTTGTTGCAGCATTCCGATATTTTGACAAGGACGGAAGTGGTTATATTACAGTTGATGAACTTCAACAAGCTTGTGCAGAACATAACATGACTGATGTTTTTCTTGAAGATATTATCAAGGAAGTTGATCAAGATAACGTAAGTCATATACACCTGTGCTCCCAATGAATATATGAGTATTGTCTCCACTACTTATCAAATGCTATAAATATCAAATGCCAAAATTCTATGTTTATTTTTTGCATACCAATATTTAATTGAATTAAGTCCCTTCATCCTCTTGTACTAATATGCTTCACGGTTTTGGTTATGTCTTTTGTTTTAGGATGGAAGGATTGATTATGGTGAATTTTCTGCCATGATGCAAAAAGGCAATGTTGGGGTTGGTAGGAGGACTATGCGCAACAGTGTGAATTTGAGCATGAGGGACGCACCGAGTAGCTTTTAGTTGTGCTCATTGTGTGCAGGTAATTTTTTGGCTTTGGAAAAATTAGAACTTTGCCCAGTATAATATAATTTTCTCTGCTGGATTTACTTTTGAATTTTAAGAAGTGAATCGACTATATTGCACATCATCTCTAAATATTTGGGACATACATATAACCAACCGATGTTAGTCCCTCAAAAGTTAAATAAAGTCTAGTCTCGGATACACACTTTTGAATTTTTATGAAGGGAATCAGTTATGTGATAGATCATTTGTAGATGGCTGGAATAAACATATAGTCAATGGATGGCAGTCAATTGGATGTTATTATGAAGTTCTGAATCTCTGAGACCCAATATGATCTTGTTATTCTTGAACCTAAATAACCAGAAATGATTTCGTGAAGCTCAGTTATTGGTTCATTACATTTTGAGTCTCATCATATGCTGGTGGCTCTTGAATTGAGTTTGATGTTAGATTTAAATTCTGAGGGTGAAGAAGACAGAACTAAGAGCTTCTATCCTATAAGTGAAACTATGTTAAGAGTTACCACTTATTGATTGTAGTATAGAGATGAAAAAATTAAACATCATTCTGTCTCTGTAAAAATATAAGTGAAACTCGAGAACTCTTGTCACGTTTGTTTCATTTTTAAATGAATATGGTGTTAGACATCTTTTATTTCATAATTTGAGAATAACTAGTTATTATTTCTATAAAAATATAAGTAGAACTATGATGCTATTAATATGTGTAAATATTCTTAAATTAGTGTACTTGAGTGATAAAAATTATCCAAGCACTCCAGACCCGCCTTGTCCAATTTTTTTGATTTGGAATGTGTATGATTCCCTGACAAAATTTATTCATGATTTTGGAATAAGTAAAATAGTTGGCAGAATACTGGCATATATTTGGAGGTGTATCTAGTGTAGTGGCGTCCCTCAACCCTAAACCCTAAGGCTATGTTTGGGAGTTTGGAGTGGAAGGGAGGGGAGGGCTTTGAAAAATAAGAAGAATTGGGTGAAAAGGATAAAAAGATTTTGGGAAGGAGAGTTTTGGAGGGTTTGAGTTTATTCATAACAGCAAAAATCCCATAAAATGGGGGAACTAAAAAATTGTATTGAAGGAGGGTTTTGGAGGGTTTACATAAATTTTCCAATTATGTTTTAAGTTGTTATTGTATTCTGAAAATTAAAAATTTAGTAATGATAATGACTCTTTTATCATTCTAAACAAAATCATTTTTTCAAAAAATGTCAAATATTTTTTTATAATTTTTTAAAATTTCATTTTTGGAAGTCTTCTCCTCCCCTCCCCTCCAAACTCCCAAACATAGCCTAAGTGTTTATGTAAATAGAAGCTCATTTTAGAAAATAAAAGCCTTCCTAATCGTAAATGTTTGTTCTGGTTCTCATGGAAGTTACTGAACCAGTTTCTGTTGTTGAATGATAATAATTTCTGTGTTACTCTTGGGATGTTTACATGGCCTGTCCTGTATTTTGAGTCTGACATGCCATTTTGGCAGGTTGTATACAGCAAAGCCAGAAAGAGCAAGCATAAATATTTACCAAAAAAAAAAATATTTTTATCCTGCTGACGGATCCTATATCATGGAAAAAACTGGGGATTGTGAATGCTCCTGCACGGGTGAGCATCAAGTGTGATAATTGTGTTGTTGTTGTATAACTGCAAAATTTGTTTGTGTCAGTGTCTTGTGTAAACTAATTCTTGCAGATATTTTGAGTTGGTCTGTTATTTATATGTGCTTTTCATATATAGGAGCATTCTGTTTATAGTAGAAGGATTTTGATTTTTGGCATGTAAAGTTTCACACACAAAAACATTATGTATTGGCTGAACTGAACTGAGAAGCGTATTTGGTTTCTGTAGGAGCACATGAAGTTAAAGTGACAATGGAAACATGTTATAGTTTTTTATGGCATTAAATTCATCCTTCTAATAATAGTAACATTTGGTAATAATTAATATAATAATAACTGACATAAAAATTGCAAATGCATGTCCTAAGCTTCAAATGTGTGCATTTTTTTAAGGCAAATTCAGGGTACCCTTTAGTTTTTTTTTTTTTTTAAGCTCCATGATTCGTGCTACAAGCTGGTAGAAAAACCTCGTTGTTCTTGTTCCTAAAAATGCTCCAAAAAAAAGATATCATCATCATAGCATCCAACATCCATATTAATAACAACCAAGTCCCTATGGCTAGGGAGATCATACTGCAAATTCACATGTTGAAATTCGCATCTAAGGGAATACGACATCTGAGAGTAAAGGAGAACCAAACTTGCTTTGCAAAGTGACAGTGAAGCATGAGATGCTGTGTAGACTCAGAGTTGGTTTGATAGAAGGGGCAACTTGTATACAAACTCTGAGAGTAAAGGAGAACCAAACTTGCTTTGCAAAGTGACAGTGAAGCATGAGATGCTGTGTAGACTCAGAGTTGGTTTGATAGAAGGGGCAACTTGTATCCAAACTCAGACCTTTCTTTTGAAGACTCACCTTTGAAGGGATAATATTTTTTACCACCCTCCACAAGAACTCTTTAACTTTACTTTGGATAAGGGCGTCCCATAGCGTCTTCCACAAGTTATCACCAGAAACCACCGAGGGACCGAGTCTAAAACTAGCTCTTTCAAAACGCAAGCATTACGGACTTAACCGAATACTCACCATTTTTCTTATGATGCCAAATGATTTTGTCTTCAGGTTGCCTTCGAGATAAAGGTATATTGATAATATTGACAACTTCATCGTGATCAAAACAATTCATCACCAGATCCCATTTCCAGCAAAGTAAATCTTAATCAATGAGGGCATTAACCTTTGCATCAACAACAATTATGCGAATTGGAATTTTTATATATAGAGGTAGTTTGAACGCGATATCCAGTTATCCTTCTAAATCCTGACTATCTCTCCATTCCCTATTCTCCAAATATATCCCTTCTTAACAACTTCACCAGCATTCAATATACTTCTCCAAGCGTAGCTTGGGAAATAACATGGCTTTGCTTCAAGAATTGAGCTTCGAGGATAATAGCCCTTTCAACCAGAGAATGCTCATCTACCAGTAATCTCCAATAATTGAAGGCTGACATATATTAAAATTACTGAAACTTCTAAACCCTATAGTATACCACCCGTACTCTTGAAAACTGCCAATGTAACACCCCTCTAAATAACCCGCGGCAATTAAACAAATTATTAAATCAGAGTAACATGTAGAGAGGTATCACAATTCATAAATAACAAATTACACGTCACATAAGTCATGCATCATTGGAACACCTGAAAATCATAACTCATTATCCAAACCATGTTCTACGCAGCGGAAAAATACCACATCAAGTCTACATTATTATTAAACGTATCAGACTCCAACCAAAACAGATAAATATAGAGTTACAATCAAAACTACAAACAAACGTTCCCAGTGTTACAACTACCAGAGCATGACACCTGACGCTAACTAAAACACGGACTCATGAGCTAATCCTCACCGAGTCGAACAGCCGCTATCCTCAGTCTGAAAATGACAACATGTAAGGGTGAGTCTCGTCATAATTAACAAATGTTATAAGGTTATAAAGCAATAACACGTCACAGTTGCATCATTCACCCAATTGTTTCATAAACAGACAATCAAAACAAAACAAATAACAACTAACGCATCATCAGCATTTACAACACTGGAATACTTCCAATCATGTCATAAATCGTGCATATGAATGAACTGACACTATGCATGTGGTACCAACGTCATCCAATGGGAATGACCCATGACCGATCTATCATCATCCAGATACGGCCCTGCCAGCACAGATTCCACACAATGGGAATCATGCCCTTCACTGATCCAACACTTCCCTTATGGATACAGTATCAACAATGCACATGAATGAATGCAACATATATAACATACTTATATCATTATCATCATCATCCTCAATAATCATCATCATCATTCAAGTATGTTCATATATATTAACATCATTCAACCACAATTCTATCATCATCATGTCGAAAACATGCACATATTTACTACAATCATCATCATCATCAAGAAATAGTAACATATATTATCATCATTCTAAAACCAGTCAAATCATCATCACATAGATCGTTTAATAAGGTTCATTTAGCCCAAAACGGCGCATCAAATGAACCAACGGTTAGAAAGTTATGCCTCTTTGAACTTTCTTAAAAAAAATCACAAAACATCAACAGCACGCGGCGCCATCACACATTCGCGGCGCGGAACGAATCGAAACAACGCCATCGCGGCGCGGCCACATGTTCGCGGCGCGGAACGAATCGGAACAACGCCTTCGCGGCGCGGTCACCTGTTCGCGGCGCGTACTGAACGCAACAAGACTTCCTTACCTTATGCCTTCAGGTTCGCGGCGCCTCCCCTATGTACGCGGCGCGAACCGCGATTCTAAAAACCCCAATCTGCAGAAAAACAGCATTCCATGTATCCCAAACACCCCAACACATACCAGTGCGAACATGGAGAATTAGAATGCACAAACAACACAATTTACGTCTCGTAATGCACCAAATATACATCAATTGAGATTATAACAACACATACATCATAGATTCAAACACAGGGGTCAAATATCATACAATTGACACAATCCCTAAACCTATCATATGACTCAATTGATCCGAATTCTACATCTATTCAGCATTACCAACCCCTAACCCGATAATAGATGTTAATCAGACAAGTCCCCCCTTACCTTAGATAATTCTGGATTCTTGGTCTCTCCCTCTATCGTTCTCCTTCACGTTCCTCGTTCTTCAGACTTCTTTCTTTCACGCTCTTTCTTTTTTCCCAATTCCAATGTTTATGAAATAATAAAATTAGAAAAAGGTTTTTCAGAATTACCCCCCCTTCTTCCTCTATTTCCACATATGGCCCAAAAGCCAAAACCTCATTTATTCATTATTTCCACAATTTCTTTAATAATTCTAATTATTAATTCAATAATAAAATTAAATTAATATTAAAATTATACAAGCGTTACAACTCTCCCCCACTAAAAGAGTTTTCGTCCTCGAAAACATACCTCAAGCAAAGAGCTCCGGGTAGGAATCTTTCATCTGGCTCTCTAGCTCCCAGGTAACATTCCCTTCAGCTGGTCCTCCCCAAGCTACTCTGACTAAAGCTATTTCCTTGCCACGCAATTGCTTCAGTCTTCTATCTTCAATCCTCACAGGCAATGTTTCAACCGTTAAGTTGTCTTTTACCTGTACATCGTCTACTTGGATCACATGGGACGGATCTGGAATGTACTTCCTCAATTGAGACACATGAAACACGTCGTGCAAGTTTGCAAGCATCGGCGGCAAAGCGACACGATATGCCAATTCTCCCACCTTTTCAGAAATTTGGAACGGTCCAATAAAACGCGGAGTCAATTTCCTTGACTTCAATGCCCGACCAATTCCTGTCATAGGAGTAACTCTCATAAACACATGATCTCCCTCTTGAAACTCAAGTGTCTTCCTCCTTTTATCATAGTAACTCTTCTGACGACTCTGAGAAGCTCTCATCTTCTCCTGAATCATCTTAATCTTCTCTGTAGTCTGTTGTACAATTTCTGGCCCAATCACAGCACTCTCACCAGATTCATACCAACACAACGGCGTCCTACATCTCCTACCATACAAAGCCTCAAACGGAGCCATACCAATGCTCGAATGATAACTATTGTTGTAAGTAAACTCGATCAAAGGCAGATAGCTATCCCAAGTACCTCCTTTTTCCAGCACACAAGCACGTAACAAATCTTCTAACGACTGTATTGTCCTCTCCGTCTGTCCATCCGTCTGCGGATGATAAGCAGAACTCAACCTCAGTTTAGTACCTAAAGCCTTCTGCAAACCTTCCCAGAACTTAGACGTAAACCTCGGATCTCTGTCTGACACGATACTGGAAGGAATACCATGAAGACTAACTATCTTCTCGATATACAACTGAGCTAGCTTCTCCATCGGATAATCCATCCTCACCGGTATAAAATGTGCAGATTTCGTCAACCTGTCTACCACGACCCAGATAGCTTCATAATTCTTGCCAGTCCTCGGCAAACCCGACACAAAATCCATTGATATGCTATCCCACTTCCACTCAGGAATAAACATCGGTTGCATAAACCCAGACGGTTTCTGATGCTCAATCTTTGACTTCTGGCAAATTAAACAAGAGTACACAAACTCGGCAATTTCTTTCTTCATTCTCGGCCACCAAAACAACTTTTTCAAATCATGATACATCTTGGTAGCACCAGGATGAATACTCAACCCACTACGGTGTCCTTCTTCTAAAATACGTTTCCGGAGTTCAACAATATCAGGGACACACACTCGATCACCAAACCTCAGTATACCATTTTCATCAATTCTAAATTCACCACCCTTGCCTTGATTAATCAAAGTCAACTTATCTATTAACTCAACATCATCTTTCTGACCCTCTCTGATCTCTTCAAGAATGCCACTAGTCAACTTCAACATACCCAATTTGACACTAGTAGGAGTACCTTCACATACTAAACTCAAGTCTCTGAATTGTTCAATCAAATCCAATTCCTTCACCATTAGCATAGACATATGCAAGGTTTTCCTACTCAATGCATCAGCAACAACGTTTGCCTTACCCGGATGGTAATTCAAACCAAAATCATAATCTTTCAGGAATTCTAACCATCTTCTCTGCCTCATATTCAACTCTTTCTGTTCAAAGAGATACTTCAGGCTCTTATGATCACTGAATACCTCAAATCTTGAACCATACAAATAGTGTCGCCACAACTTCAAAACGAACACTACAGCTGCCAACTCCAAATCATGAGTCGGATAATTCCTCTCATGCGCTTTAAGTTGTCTCGACGCATAAGCAACTACTTGCTGATTTTGCATTAACACACCACCTAAACCCATTAGTGATGCGTCACAATAAACCACAAATGATTCTGTCGGACTTGGTAAAATCAAGATAGGAGCACTAGTCAATCTCCTCTTGAGCTCTTGGAATCCTTCTTCACACTTTGCATCCCAAATAAAGGCTTGTCCTTTCCTGGTCAGTTTAGTTAACGGCAATGCTAACTTTGCAAATCCTTCAATAAACTTCCTGTAATAACCTGCAAGGCCAAGAAAACTACGAATCTCTGATACTGACTTCGGAGCTTCCCACTGAGACACGGCTTCTATTTTTGTAGGATCAACAGCAATACCATTCTTAGAAATCACATGTCCAAGAAAACTAACTTCTTCTAACCAGAATTCACACTTCGACAGTTTGGCAAAAAGTTGCTTCTCCTTCAACAGTTCTAACACAGTTCTGAGGTGTTCGGTATGTTCTTCCTCATCCTTAGAATATATCAGGATATCGTCGATAAATACCACCACAAACTGGTCGAGATAAGGATGAAATATTCTGTTCATATACTCCATAAAAACACCAGGTGCATTAGTAACTCCAAACGGCATTACAGAATACTCATAATGTCCATACCTTGTTCTAAAAGCAGTCTTCTGAATGTCATCATCTTTTACACGTATCTGGTGATACCCAGACCTCAAATCAATTTTACTAAATACTCGCGCTCCAACCAACTGATCCATCAAATCATCAATCCTCGGCAATGGATACCGATTCTTGATAGTAACCTTGTTCAATTGTCTGTAATCTACGCACAGCCTCATCGAACCCTCTTTCTTCTTTACTAGTAACACAGGCGCACCCCACGGAGAAACACTAGGACGAATAAATTTCTTCTCCAGCAATTCTTCCAACTGCTTCTTCAGTTCGGCTAGCTCAGACGGCGACATACGGTACGGTGCCATCGACACTGGACTGGTTCCCGGAATTAAATCAATAGAAAACTCCACTTCTCTTTCCGGTGGTAATTCATTTACATCTTCAGGAAAAACTTCTGGAAATTCACACACCACAGGTAATTCGCTACTAGCCACCTTTTCTTTCACATTCATCATTGCGAACAACATAAATACTGTTGCACCATCTCCGATAGCCTCATTCACCTGCCTAGCTGTCATTTCCAGATTATCAGCACAACCCTCTTCAGGAAAAATTACCGTCTTCTCAAAACAGTTGATATGAACACGGTTGAACTCCAACCAGTTCATTCCCAGGATTACATCAAGTTCTTTCAACGGAAGGCACACTAAGTCCATCCCGAATTCTCTACCAAAAATGTCAACCGGACAATTCAAGCATGCAGACGAAGTAGTTACTGAACCCGACGCAGGAGTGTCAATAACCATACTTCCATTTATATCAGATATCTCTAGATTCAACCTCATAGCACAATCCAAAGAAATAAAAGAATGAGTTGCTCCCGTATCAATAATTGCAACTAAAGGTGTGCCATGAATGAAACACGTACCTTTAATCAATCTGTCCTCTGGAGTAGTCTCTGACCCGGTCAAAGCAAAAACCTTTCCTCCCGATTGGTTCTTCTTTGGCTTAGGACAATTAGGACTGATGTGACCTTCTTCACCACAGTTGTAACAAGTCACAACCCTCTTCTTACAATCAGCCGCGACATGACCCACTTCCTCACACTTGAAGCACTTCTTCTGGTTCAGCTTACACTCATTCCTACGATGTCCCATCTCACCACAATTGTAGCATCTGATACGAGCACTGGAATCTCCCCCACTGGGTTTCTTCCAATCAACAGGTTTACCTCTACCATATGGTTTACCTCTGTCCATAGGCTTCTTCCCCTTTCTGTCAACCAACTCGCGAGAGTGAGATGACTTCAGCTTGACGCTATCTTCTTCGAAAATCCTGCTACAATCCACCAGATCCACAAATCTCCGGATCCTCTGGTACCTGATACCCTGCTTGATCTCATCACGAAGGCCATTCTCAAACTTGACACATTTCGAGAATTCACTGGCTTCGTCGTTGTTGTAGTGCACATAGTACTTTGCCAGTTCCACAAACTTGGCAGCATACTCTGGTACAGTCATGTTACCTTGAACCAACTCCAAAAATTCCACTTCTTTTCTGCCCCTGACATCCTCAGGAAAATACCTCCTCAGAAACTCCCTTTTGAATATAGCCCAAGTAACCGCTATACCGCCGGCATCCAGTTCAGCTTTTGTTGTCAACCACCAGTCATCAGCCTCCTCAGACAACATGTGGGTACCAAACCTCACCTTGAGATTCTCAGCACAATCTATGACTCGGAAAATCCTCTCGATCTCTTTGAGCCATTTCTGAGCACCCTCAGGATCGTGCGTGCCTTTGAACAATGGAGGATTGTTCCTCTGAAAATTCCCCAGTTGCCTATCAGCACCAATCCCTGCTCCTACAGTCCCTCCTCCAAGCACACCAGCAATCATGCCCAGAGCCTCAGCAAGAGCATCATCGTTTCTTCCTCCTCTTCCAGCCATTTGTTCTGCTTAAATGCAACAATCCAGTCAGAACAAAGCATCGACAAATAACTCGTATTAGTCGTATACACAGGAAAACTGACACTGACACTAAGACTCTGGTCACAACGACCAACTATGCTCTGATACCACTATTGTAACACCCCTCTAAATAACCCGCGGCAATTAAACAAATTATTAAATCAGAGTAACATGTAGAGAGGTATCACAATTCATAAATAACAAATTACACGTCACATAAGTCATGCATCATTGGAACACCTGAAAATCATAACTCATTATCCAAACCATGTTCTACGCAGCGGAAAAATACCACATCAAGTCTACATTATTATTAAACGTATCAGACTCCAACCAAAACAGATAAATATAGAGTTACAATCAAAACTACAAACAAACGTTCCCAGTGTTACAACTACCAGAGCATGACACCTGACGCTAACTAAAACACGGACTCATGAGCTAATCCTCACCGAGTCGAACAGCCGCTATCCTCAGTCTGAAAATGACAACATGTAAGGGTGAGTCTCGTCATAATTAACAAATGTTATAAGGTTATAAAGCAATAACACGTCACAGTTGCATCATTCACCCAATTGTTTCATAAACAGACAATCAAAACAAAACAAATAACAACTAACGCATCATCAGCATTTACAACACTGGAATACTTCCAATCATGTCATAAATCGTGCATATGAATGAACTGACACTATCCATGTGGTACCAACGTCATCCAATGGGAATGACCCATGACCGATCTATCATCATCCAGATACGGCCCTGCCAGCACAGATTCCACACAATGGGAATCATGCCCTTCACTGATCCAACACTTCCCTTATGGATACAGTATCAACAATGCACATGAATGAATGCAACATATATAACATACTTATATCATTATCATCATCATCCTCAATAATCATCATCATCATTCAAGTATGTTCATATATATTAACATCATTCAACCACAATTCTATCATCATCATGTCGAAAACATGCACATATTTACTACAATCATCATCATCATCAAGAAATAGTAACATATATTATCATCATTCTAAAACCAGTCAAATCATCATCACATAGATCGTTTAATAAGGTTCATTTAGCCCAAAACGGCGCATCAAATGAACCAACGGTTAGAAAGTTATGCCTCTTTGAACTTTCTTTAAAAAAATCACAAAACATCAACAGCACGCGGCGCCATCACACATTCGCGGCGCGGAACGAATCGAAACAACGCCATCGCGGCGCGGCCACATGTTCGCGGCGCGGAACGAATCGGAACAACGCCTTCGCGGCGCGGTCACCTGTTCGCGGCGCGTACTGAACGCAACAAGACTTCCTTACCTTATGCCTTCAGGTTCGCGGCGCCTCCCCTATGTACGCGGCGCGAACCGCGATTCTAAAAACCCCAATCTGCAGAAAAACAGCATTCCATGTATCCCAAACACCCCAACACATACCAGTGCGAACATGGAGAATTAGAATGCACAAACAACACAATTTACGTCTCGTAATGCACCAAATATACATCAATTGAGATTATAACAACACATACATCATAGATTCAAACACAGGGGTCAAATATCATACAATTGACACAATCCCTAAACCTATCATATGACTCAATTGATCCGAATTCTACATCTATTCAGCATTACCAACCCCTAACCCGATAATAGATGTTAATCAGACAAGTCCCCCCTTACCTTAGATAATTCTGGATTCTTGGTCTCTCCCTCTATCGTTCTCCTTCACGTTCCTCGTTCTTCAGACTTCTTTCTTTCACGCTCTTTCTTTTTTCCCAATTCCAATGTTTATGAAATAATAAAATTAGAAAAAGGTTTTTCAGAATTACCCCCCCTTCTTCCTCTATTTCCACATATGGCCCAAAAGCCAAAACCTCATTTATTCATTATTTCCACAATTTCTTTAATAATTCTAATTATTAATTCAATAATAAAATTAAATTAATATTAAAATTATACAGGCGTTACAGCCAACATATCTTAATTCATCCAATTAATCTTCCTGTCTCTGTTTTTTTGCTCTCCACCAAAATTTTACTAGGATTGATTAAATTCCAGGACAAACACACTCCGGCAATTTATAGCAGCTGATTATGTATGGCATGAAATTGTTTAGGGGACTTTCATTTAATTTTTTCCACATCCACTATTTTTGTTACTTTTAACATTATATGTTGTATTGTTAACTATGCGATATCATATAACACATAGTAGCGGTCTAACTTATGAAATGGCTGCTAGTATGTCAAAATAGTTTTTGACTGAATGATGTATAAATTTCAACAACAAAAGAATTTTAGACATTCCTTCTATATTTTCTCAAACAAAAATAATATAAACGCTCAACTGTCGGTGCTGGCAGTGCCATTATTCTCTTTCGTTCTTTTTCGCACATGATTATACGTCTCTCTCTGTCAACTACCCATGAAAAGGATGATAATCAGTTATTTTAATTATTTAGGCATGATAATAAGGACCCCAA
Source organism: Vicia villosa (assembly GCF_029867415.1). Classification (NCBI taxonomy): domain Eukaryota; kingdom Viridiplantae; phylum Streptophyta; class Magnoliopsida; order Fabales; family Fabaceae; genus Vicia; species Vicia villosa. The sequence continues at coordinate 126,977 of NW_026705116.1, read as the reverse complement.
ATAATATTATTTCCATATAAGTTTCACGATTTTCTTTTTTAAAGTAACTTGAATGGTTAACACATTTAAAGTATAATGGTTAACCACCCCAAATCAATTTTTTTTCAAATATATATATATATATATATATATATATATATATATATATATATATATATATATATATATATATATATATATATATATATATATACACATACTCCCTAAGAAAAAAAGGCATAAAAATCAACATTTAAACAAAACTAGATCTCTCCGATCAAAAACACCTACAATAGCAACAAGCCAAAAAAACACAATGGGAACACATTTGAGGGAGGCCGAAGCCACTCAAACTGTTATTAGTTTAGAAACAGAATAGGATTCTCAAGCCAAGCCGAGAAGGCACGTGAGTTTTCCACAAATCTACTAAAATGTTATTTCCAAGCCAAAATAATATTTATGTCTTCTACATTTTTTGGTACCATCGAAGAGCCGAAAAAAACTATATCATTTTGAGATTTTCAAATCGACCAACAACATTTATTAACATGGTATCGAAGCAAAGTTTAAAATGTTATGTGTTACATACAATCAGATTATTGTTATTGAACCACTTGTTATATTATATGTTATGTGAAAAAATGTGTTAAAAATCCCACATATTATTGTTATTGAACCACTTGTTATATGATTTTCGATAGCATGGATGAAAGAGTGTGTTAAATGTCCTCGATAATATATAATTTAAACATATTAAGCCGCTAACCATATGCAATTAAACACGATTTTAAAGTTGATGATATTATTTTAAAAAGATATATTTAATCAAAAATTATAATATAAAAACATTAAATATATTTAAATTATTTGTTATATCCAACTTTATTTTATGAATTTAATGAAAATACACCGACTGTGTAAAGCAGTTTTACACTGTCAATGAAATCATAACCGTTGATTTTTATAGAAGTTTGATTTTGTCTAAATCATATTTAAAGTATTTCCTTTTAAGAGTTGTGATGCACTGAATATGTAAAATATTTTACAGTGCACTACCTTTAACCTCTTATTTTATACTCGATACTAAATAGGTTAAGTTTTAAAATCAATTTAATTCTGAAAGGATTTTCTTAAGCTCACAAATAAATATTTAAATATGGTGAATTCTTATCTACCCAACTCAAAAAGTTGGGTAAAGTTACCTTCAATATAAAATGTCTTGGAAACAACCAAAAAATATGTTATTTAATAATTAATTAAATAAGATAAAACTAAATGATGCAATATTATTGGTGGAAGGTACACTACCCAACTTTTTTAGATGGATAGAGAAGTTGTCCCCTTTAAATATATTTATCTAAATATGTTAAAACAAGTCGAGGAAGATGAAATGAAATGAATTACATATAAAATATATATTAAAATATAGATTTCATCTTATAGTTTGAAAATTTGTAATTGATGAGCAGAACAAATTCATCATTCCACATAAATGAATGGGAGGAAAAAAAATTCAATTAAACACATTTATTTAAAAGATTTATTTTCGAATGGCACATATTTGAAAGATAATAAATGTCAATTAAACATACTAGTATATATTTTTCTTAGAATATTGTATTATATAGTCCATTGTCCATAATATTGATCACATTTGCAATAAAGACTGGTCCCAAAATGAGTGACTTTAGTTTTCAATACTTTTCATTTGGTGAAGCTTATTTGTAGTTTTTAATTACTGTTTTTTGTGCATATGTTAGAGTAGAGTAAGTGAGCATAATAAGTTTATATCTAAGAAAGAGGATTGAAGTGAAATACGAAAGGAATTCAAGTGTGAATGAAGAGGGAGGGAGGAGGAGTATTATTAGCATTGAAGTTGAAGTCAATGAAACCGAATGCTCGAATTTTCATCCAAAATAAGATTTGAATAAATGCAATGTTTTTAGTGGTAATGCACATGCAAAAACATGCACATCTATAGTATATGTTTATATTAATGACAACTGGAAAAATGAAGTAATGCACCGACAGATAGCAAAAACATGTGATGTAGCATCATAACAATAACAGTGTGCTGTGCTGTGCTGTGCTGTGCTGTGCTGTGCGGTGGAACCGTCCAAAGACAGCCTTGGCACAATACACGGTTTAGTTTACCTCTTTTTGTCTTTGTTTCTTTCGTCAAAGTTAACTTGAGTCATAATGAAATTGAAACCCCACCCAAAATTAAAGTGGTAGATTTATTTTTGTTTTTTTGAAAGGCAAAAGAGGCCAGCTATTATATATAGCACCGACACAGAACAGCTGGTAATATGATAAGATTGCAATCCACAAAACAACCTAGTTATATTATTATTATTATTATTATTATTATTATAGAAAGAGAGAGAATAACAAGAATAATATGTAAAATAACTAGTGATTACGTACAACCTTTTTTTTGTCACGTTTACGACGGACAAGGCAACAATGAATATTACAGAATTACACAAGCAAGAATATTAATTATACATAAAAAAATAAAGAAGGAATTGCAGAAGTAATTTTCTGGAGGAAGTCTATTGCAGAAGTAATTTTCTGGAGGAAGTCTATTGCAAAAGTATTTTGAAGAATGGATGCATGGAATTATTTGAAGATGCATTCACAAAAATAATTAACACTCGCCTCGCCGTGATGAATATTATCATATCATTGTTTGTGGATTTGGCGTGTAGGTTTGAGGAAGGTACGAGTCATCAGAATTGGTGATTCTTTTGATCTCAGAACGCATCCGGTAGAAAACATGTTTCCAACTTCCTCTGTCGCCGGATGCAAGGTGCTTTGTTTCCTGCTCGTTCATTTCAAGATCTGTTGCAAAGATAGGTTTCCTGGAGAGGATCCAGGCGAAAATCCAGAGCCACCAACTTCTGATAGAATCACCTACGGAGGAGGAGGAGAAAGAGAGGGACTTGGATCTGGGAAATGACCAATTAGCTGCTGCTGCGGGGATGTTGTTGAGGGAAGAACTTGATAGACGTCTGCGAATGCCTCCTGCTACTCCTGCTGCGGCTGCATCATCGTTGGTGGTGGATACAGGGAGGGCATTTCCGCTTCTATTGGGGAAGAAGTTTCTGCTCATGATGTATATTGTTGTCTCTTCTGTGGACAAATAATGATGATAACAATTTCTCTGTGTTTTGTTTGTGGGTTTTGGTGTTTGCGTGCGTGTTGGTTACTACTAAAACCTTGGGTAGCTTTGTTTGTGGAGAAATGATGATAATATTATGGTGAAATGTATCCTTCACAGCTCTATCACAGCCTGTTTATTCCCTTTGTGGGGTCTATTTCTTCACCATTTACACCCATTGCTATTTTTATTTTATGCCAACATATATATTAATATAGGGGGCAACTTCATTACCCAACAAAATAAGTTGGGTAACATTACCCATATGAATTGTAAGTAATTGATTGGTTTAAAAATATGCCATATGACATGTCATTAGAAAATTTATAATTACAACTAGTTGTTGTATCTTTTAATAATTATAAATTTATCCTATGTAATTAAATTGATGTTAGTTTCCAATGCAGAATTTTAATTAATGATCATCACCACAAATTAATTCACTGTGCATAGAAAACAATACATATGATTTTTTTCTCTTTACATGATGCTTCAGGTTTTCGTTTTGATGTTTTCCTTATTATATTTTTCTATTTTTTAAATACTTGTTTAAAAAAAATACTATTCTTAATACTAATATGATTTACAATTTTTTTTATAAAAAATATATGATATATTTAAATCAAGATATGTTAGATGACTACTCCTCTCATAAAAAATATTTTAATTGGATTAAGTGTAGTTTTAAAAAATTAATACAATATTAATAAGAAAACTTATTTTCATTTACCCCTAAACTTAATAATAAGATTAGCAATGTTATTTAGCAGGAGCTCGTTTACCACTCGAGTTCAATTGTTTAGTTGCTTTTTTAATATTTAATTTATTATAAAATTGAGTTTTTTAATTACATATCATAAATATATATTGCGTGCACATCCAAAATAACCAAATTCAATTTTGAATTTTAATTTTCAAATTTTTTATTTTATCATAAATATTCAATTTCATAATTTTAATTACACCATATAATATTCAATTTCATAATTTTCAAATTTTTTATTTTACCATATTATTCAATTATACTATACCTTTTTTTATCACTTTACTTCAGACCATTATCATATATTTAAATTAAATAGGGTTATTAAAACATGACTTACACTAAGCTAATGTTCTCCAGTGTTACAATTATCAGAGCATGACACTTGACGCTAAACTAATACACTGACTCATGAGCTAACCTCACCAAGTCGAAAGCCGCTATCTTCAATCTGAAAATGACAACATGTAAGGGTGAGTAGTCTCATTCACGATTAACAAATATTATTGCATCATAAACAATAACACCTCATAGTTATATTATTCACTCAATTTCATCATATTCAGATTATCAGGAAACATCCATCACTTACACAAACACAAAAAAAAAATACATTATTCTAACACACATCATACTCATCAATCAAGTCACAACAAATCATGCATATGTAATGAACTGACACTATGCATGTGGTACCAATCATCATCAATGGGAATAAACCACCGATCGATCCAACATCGTTGATACGGCCCTGCCAGCACAAGTTCCACACCATGGGAACTATACCTTTCACTGATCTTCCATTATCAGTTGACTATCTTCCATTACATTATTCACACATAGTCGGACATCATCAGTTGGCATTGTTTACTCATAGTAGGACATCATCAGTTGATTGTATGACATGGTTCACACATAGTCGACCGTCTTCAATGCATCCCTGACATGGTTCACACATAGTCGACCATCATCAGTTGACTATCTTCCATGGTTCACACATAGTTGACCATCATCCTATGCATCCCTGACATGGTTCACACATTGTTTACCATCATCAGTTAACTATCTTATGTTGTTCACATATAATTGACCATCTTCAATGCATTTATGACATGGTTCACACATAGTTGACTATCTGACATGGTTCACACATAGTAGACCATCATCAGTTGACTATCTTTCACGGTTCAGACATAGTTGATCGTCTTATATGCATCCCTGACATGGTTCACACATAGTCGACCATCATCAGTTAATTATCCGACATGGTTCACACATAGTCGACTGTCTCCAATGCTTCCCTGACATGGTTCACACAAAGTCGACCGACATTAGTTGATTATCTAACATGGTTCACACATAGTCGACCGTCTTCTATGCATTCTTGACATGGTTCACACATAGTCTACCATCATCAATTGACTATCTGATATGGTTCACACATAGTTGATCGTCTTCTATGCATCCTTGACATGGTTCACACATATTGGACCATCAACAATTGGTATCTGAATACTCAGGAGTTTCTCTTATTACTCCGTGGTATCTAAATACTCTGATAAGAGTTCCTCATCTTACTTTGTGGTATCTGAATACTCTCTGGAGTTCTTCATCTTATTCGGTGGTATCTAAATACTTTCATAAGAGTTCCCCATCTTACTTTGTGGTATCCTAATACTCTCATGAGTTCCTCATCTTAGTTTGTGGTACTGAATACTCTCTTAGGAGTTTCCTATCTAAGTCTGTGGTATCTGGATACTCTCATAGGAGTACTTCATCTTAATCTTATATTCTACGAAGACTTTCCAAAAAAATTCCAAAGACTAATATTTTTAAATTATATTTTATTAATTATCTCATAGTTAAAATCACTTAATTATTTTTATCAATATATTTTAAAAAATTGATATTAAAAAATATTATATTTTTAATGTTAGTAACAATTTAAAATTTGATATTTTTAAAAACACTATATTAAAAAGATAAAAATTTTAAAATATTATTTTATCAAAAACAATTAACAAATTAATTTATTAGTTAATATTTTATTTTAGTTTATTTTATTAAAGTTTGAAGATTAATCAAATGAAAATTATTTAATTTAATTTGAATAAACTTTTTATCATTTAAAATATGTTGCAACATTTACATATTAATTAATTAATAAAAGGGATATTATTGCTATATAAAAAAATATATGAAATTAATTATGAGGAATAGTTCAACTTAATCTTCACGTGAGATAATGTAGTGCCTCATAAAAATATATAGTAGCAGCAATAATTTAATGAGTTTAAAAGTTGTGCACTGACATTGTAAATTAACTTTAAACATATAACCAATCAAAATTCTTACATTTTTCATGTTATATTAATTTTTTAAAATTAAAATTATATTTTAATTAAATATATGATTGTAATTGGTTGACAGTGTAAAAATATTTTACACTGTCATTGTATATCCCTTTTCCTCTAATTTAATTTGCATAAAAATATTACAATTTAATTGGAATTAATATGTGTTTTATTGAAATATTGAAACATTATTCTCACTATGTCAGTATGTATAATTGGGAGTTTTTTTATTGTGTGTGATAGTGCACCATTCTATCATGTAATCCAGCGGTTTCTATCTATTTGTGAAAAAAAAGAAAATATGAGGTCTCCTACGTGAAAGACCTATAGTAGCCCATGCTGAATAGGATCTAAATTGGAGAATAATGAACATTCAATTGAGTTGGAAATGATAACCTACATTTAATGTATTTGGGGCAAACTTATAATTATAGAATAATAGTATCTATGGCTAATTAATGTAATAAAGTGGCACATGAACCATTCAAAATTTGACAACTAAGTTGGGTAAAGTTACCCAATATTTTTAGATGGGTAATTAAGAATCCACCATTAATATATGCCATTTTCTTTTTCTATTTTTAAATTTCTATTCTTTCAAAACTCTCTTACCTACCTGTTCATCAAGGAAGCCGTCTAAAATAGTATGTTAAATCACACAAGCAAAGAGTTTGGATTTCAAATTTAATTATATATTAAATAAATATTTATAAAGAAAAAATAATCAATTACTTGATAAATCAGATTAAAATTTTTAAAATATTTATATGAAATGACAAAGTGTTATATTCTTATTGAATAAAAATATTAAACTATTTTATATGTCAATATATCACAATTAAACTCATTTTTAAACTTGAACTTTATAAATTAATTTTTAGAAAATTATGGAATGTGTAATTTTTTACAATTATAAAAATTAAAAATTAAAAAAAGAATAAAATAATTATTTATTTTGTATAAGTTGCCGCCAAATTAAGATTTTGTCGGTGTACCTACCTAGACCCATATGAAGTCCAAGTGTAATAAATAATAGTCTAAATTTGTGTAATTATTAACAACAATAATAATCCTTTTATACATGTACTCTATATGTTATGTTATGTTATGTTATGCGAGTTAATGCTTTATTCTCTTTTGTCTCTTGGTCATCAACTACTAACTAGTATATGATAATTTCATTAAGCCTCCAGATGTAAAATATTAATATGAATGCAGGTTATTTATGATCCTATTTTATTGAATGAGTTAGTGTCTGTCTACAATAGAAACTTGTTACACCAAAAAAATTAAATAAGAAAAAAAAGGTTGGTTCATAGATTAAAACAATTTGAGTTAGAATATATAAGTAATGAGGCATGGATGTTTCTTTTAAAATATAAACTAATGAATTATTTAAAAAAAAAAAGTGTGACTAAGATTTTTGAGGGCGCAAAAAGTAAAGATAGATGAAAAGTAAAATGTACATCAATATTGGTTCAGGCCCAAAGGCCCAAATACGGCATAAAAAAAAAGTTTTGCAAGTGATACTGAAAGACGAAAGAGAAATAACGCGAAAAAGAAAGGGAAATAGTTGAGAATGAGATCTGTTTGAAGAGAATTGAAATTTGAAAAAGGAAATCAATTCAGGAGAGTTTAAATTGAAGTTTGAAGTGAATGTGTACAAGTGATAGTATCGGATTAATTAAAGTGTAGATCTCTTGTTCTGTTGTGATATCTAACACTAAAATGGAGTACAGGAAAATCAAAGATGAGGTGAGTGCTTTCATCAACATTCATTCATCCATTTCTTTAATTGATTCGCATTGTTATTTTGTTTAGGATATAGATATAGATAGGGCTGCGGAGGTCGACGATGTTGAAAAATCATTTTTGCTTTCAGGTGCGCTTGTTATGCTTTCTTCTTTCTCTTATAATTCCATTTTCATCTTTTTCTTATCTTGTCATTCATTCTCTACACTTGCAGTCCCTTCGGTCTCTGGAGAACCCAAAATTGACACTCACAAGACCAAAGCACAGTGGAAGCGCAAGTATGTATCATCATTATTTTCACATTTCTATCTCTTTGTTCAATTTCTTAATTATTTTCTGTCTTCATATGTATCTATAGGTCGCTTGTTACATTTGCATTGACTATTCTTACTAGCTCCCAAGCCATTCTAATTGTTTGGTCTAAGAGAGCTGGCAAGTATGAGTATAGTGTTACTACTGCTAATTTTTTGGTATGTCTTCTACACTTGTCTCACACTCCTCCTTCTATTTTAAACCTCCTTTCTTTTATTTTCTTCTCTTCTCTTATGCTTCTTATAGGTTGAGACTTTAAAATGTGCCATATCCCTCGTCGCCTTGGCAAAAACATGGAGAACAGAGGGCGTCACCGACGACAACAGGTTATACTTTTATATAATAATAACTTTATTTATAATAAAAAACAATCTTGTTCGTGTTTACATATTTGCAACTTCATTTTTTATATTCAACTTTTACCTTTTCCCTTGTTGGCTGTGTATGGAAACTGAGTTTAAGTAAATTGATGTTGATTCTGCCCTTAACCTAGGTTGACTACAACGTTTGACGAAGTTAGTGTGTATCCTATCCCAGCAGCACTTTACCTTGTCAAAAATTTGCTTCAGGTTCGTCACCAATCATTTATGTTTGTTTGATGACAATGGAGTTATTCTACAAATTTTTTCCTTCTTTTTTCGCAACAGATGTTATATTGCTTTCTGAATTATGATTGTAAGTACTTTTCAATTTTATGGCAGTATTACATATTTGCATATGTAGATGCTCCAGGCTATCAGATATTGAAGAACTTTAATATTATCAGTACAGGCGTGCTCTACAGAATTATACTTAAGAGAAGGTACCACTCTTGTTTTTTTGTTCTTTCTTAAAATAATAAAAAGTTGTTTTTCATTCTCCTGTCATCATAGTAACTGCTGGTATATGCACCAAGAAATTGTTGTATCCTCTATATTCTAAGTTTCAATGCTAATATTCTTTATTCTGCAGAAATTATTGTACTCCTAAAGACTAAGAATCTATTTTTATTGTTGACCGCATCACCAAAATTAATGGTTTGGGAGACTGCTTACTGTTGTGTTCTTATTACATTTCAGGTTGAGTGAGATTCAGTGGGCTGCGTTTGTTCTACTAACTGCTGGGTGCACTACAGCTCAGTTGAATTCAAAGTAAGACTAATCCAAAGCAAGCCATGTGGCCATCACTTTTGTATTTATATATCAATCTTACTAGGTTCATGTTGCTGTTCTATAGATGTTATCTATTAATATTCATGTCAATGAAATGTTTATACACAAGCAATGATGTGACAAACCAATAAATCATAATAGATTATAATGGAATAGGCATCATCACTACTAGAAAATATGTCATATTCAATTAACCATTCCTTAAACGCACCATACTTAATATTGAGGATCAAAGCATTCTTCTAGCCTTTTTATTTACATGATTTATCTGAAAGATTATTGGATATTGTATTTTGTTTTGGGAAGACTATTGCGTAGACACATATTTTCTCTCTGATATTTCCCCGTTAAAATTCTAAATTTCCATTGATTGGTAGAGAGAATTCTGAGTTGAAATCTTCTGTTTTCTGTTTTATATATTTCCTTAACTGAATTACAATAGGTGTGATCTATTTATAGACTCACAACCAACTGAATCAGGTAGTTAGCTCTCAGATTTTAGGGATTAGTTAGGAGCTGTTGTACAAGGCAAGTATACTTTGCAGCTAGTGCACTGTAGCTACAATAGGAGTTATGTTATACTATTTCTTTTAATACCCCTTTGCCTCTATCATCTTTCTCCCTTGGGATCCTATATCTTATTTTACAATCCTAATGGTTCCAACTTCCAGCTTGTTTATGAACTTTTATTTCTGCAGAAATCTGAATGATCGATAGTGTGTAAACACTTTTTGACCTATCGAATTTGTAAATCTTTTTTTCTTTTTTACTTATCTAGAGAGAAAGAAATAAATAATGCTTATACTTGCAAATCTATTCCCCAGTCTCCGCTATCATGTATCAATTCCAGAGTGTGCTTTGAAGATTACTTGTGAAACTATATGGAAAAAGTGGAAATTATCAAAAATGAGAAAAAGATTTCTGAACGATATAATGACTCTGATGGTGTGATGTGTACAAAATGCTAATATAACTCTTATTTATGCTAATATTCTAGGTCAAGTACTAATGTAGTACAACTAGTTTAACCCTTGGACATTTGTTTAAGACTATGATGCATAAGGCTTCTAAGGACTTAAGAATCCTGATATCCTAATGGTTACTATGGTACCAGGGTCTGTTTGGATTGACATACTTGAGCTTATCTAATAGCTTAATTTTTTGTAAGACTGTTTGGATTTTCTATATATAATGTGTTTTTGTACTAAAGAGATTAATAGGCATCCTTCAATATTATGCACTGTCTAAATAAGAGTTTAATAGCCATCCTTCAATATTATGCACTGTCTAAATAAGAGATTAATAGCCCCCCTTGTATCACATCATAATACACCATATGAATTTGGTATCCTATTAGTCTAAGTATCTATTCTTTCCCCTCTTCTTTTTGCCTTTCATGTTTAACCACTTCTTTAAACAATATAAAAATATGGTAGAAGTTTGTTGTTTTATTGATATTTCTTTTTAATATTTGTCTGACTTTGTTTTTCAGTTCCGATCATGTTCTTCAAACTCCCGTTCAAGGTTGGGTGATGGCAATCGTGAGTTGCTTACATTTGTGGTACTAACACATTAGAAATATAAAGTAGTGATGACTAAAATTATGGTTGAAATGATCATGATGAGGCTTTTCTTTTCAGGTCATGGCTCTCTTGAGTGGTTTTGCAGGAGTGTATACTGAGGTGATTTTAATTAAAAGCAGTTACATTAATCTCTTGAGGTTCTTGAATGACTGCCTACTGCAATCCACTGCCTAATTTGTACTGTATACTGTTGACTTCTTTTAACTGGTGGAATATATTAAAACCTGGATGAATATTGTGCTAAAAATTGTTTAAAATTCAAACACTTTTGTATCAAGTTCAAAATATTTAATTTGTTATCTAAATTTATTAATACTAGAGTTAAATTTGATTGGTCAATGGATATACCGGTCTGCTTAGAATAACATTTTTGAACTCTCTTACTATAGCATCGAGTAAGATTCTTAGTGAACAATCATGACTTTGTTTTTTTTTTTTAAATTATATTGGCAGGCTATTATCAAAAAGCGTCCTTCTCGGAACATAAATGTTCAAAACTTCTGGTTGTATATCTTTGGCATGGGCTTCAATGCTATTGCGATATTGGTTCAAGATTTTGATGCAGTGGTGAACAAGTAAGTCAACCACTTCTTTCCGATTTTACTTTTGCAGTTTATTTTGGTATTTTTTAACTAATATGTTCGGACTTTGTCATGTAATTTTTTTTTCTTTGCATAAATTTAATTCCTTCTCATTAAACTTCTTGGATAACATAGTCAATGGCCAAGTGTTATCTATAGAAAATACTTTTTGCCATTGTAATTATAAGGCCTAAAATGTCATGCCAATAGTATGTTACTTATTTCCTATATTATAATGTTTATGCAGGGGATTCTTTCATGGATATTCGTTCATAACCTTCCTTATGATTATCAACCATGCGCTCAGGTAAATGTCAACTGATGAGCTTTATAATATTTCTCGAATGCTGGGATTTTCCTTAACTCCTATTCCTAATTGAATATCTCGTTCTTGGATTGAGATCCAATCTGCTGACATGGGATAATGAGGCAGGGAGATTTGACATGTGATGGACAAATTGTAATGTGATTTAGTCATTAGTTTTTTCTTTTTTGGCTTCTTCTGTTTCTTCCTGAAATGATGGTTACTTGTGATGTGAAGTATGGGAATCAAAAGAGATAAAACAACATTAAGTTTTGATATTCTTGATGAAAATGTGTGTAAGTCTCAGAAGAGACAAATGCCAAGAACATGACATAGTCCCTATTTCAATTTTATCATCAGTTATTTCAATTTTCAACTGCTCTATCTTTTTTTCAATTTTATCTGAGTTTTCTGATTTCCTAATTGTTTTTGACAGTGGAATTGCTGTATCAATGGTAATGAAATATGCTGACAACATTGTGAAGGTAAGACTGGGATTATGACTGTATAATATGACATTTCTACGACTGAATATTTACACGTCTGTAGAATTCGTAACGTCGAATAGTGTAATTAAGATTATGGCATTCTTATAATTGGAATAGTTCATATATGTGCTAGATCCAGAATAACCTTTTTATTGGATGTCTCTAGATTTTAAGGACATGCTTGCTCATCTTAGAAACAGTCAAATGAATACAAGGAGTTATATAACTTGCAGTGAGGCCATTGTTTTTCTCTTTTGACTTTTGCTTGTATGAAAATCACTGCAATTGGAGTTTTGAGCTTCCACATCTATCTTTGGCTCATTTGCTTCTTAACAACATACAATTAAATATGATACCAGAAAAACCGTACAGTCTGAACAAGTTCATAACAACATCCAACTCATTTGCTATTTTTTATCCCCTCTTTATTTAACTGTATGGAGCGGCATTATGATGAATGTTAAGTATCAAATGCACTCTATATGTGTTTATAAGTGTACTGCATACTTTATTTGACATCACATGACTTTAATTCAATTTATGATTAACATCCAAATTGCTTCAATTTACACAGGTGTATTCTACTTCAGTGGCAATGCTTCTTACAGCAGTTGTTTCTGTATTCCTTTTTGGCTTCCATCTCTCCCTTGCCTTCTTCCTTGGAACAATGTAAGTTGTTACTTATATCCCAAAAAGGTTTACATGTCCTATGGTTAGGTTTTTCTTCCAATGGCCAAGTATTCATATGCATCAAATAGGGATTAACTAGAACATCAACTCATCACATTAAATCGTCTGAAATTAGTATGTTCATAACTATTAAGGGTTTTGTTGGCTTTTAATCCTAAGTAACTTGCGTTAGATTTTGAAACACTACATTTTCATGTGCATGCCATGAGGAAATAGCTCAATGCTTCATTTTCAAATCTTGCATGAAATTATATTATCATTTTTTTTCCTCTTGAATAAGAATTTGTTAAATATATTTACAGTGTTGTCTCTGTTTCAATATATCTGCACTCTGCTGGGAAGATCCAAAGATAACTATGACTTCTGGCTGCCCTATATTTTTCCGTCATAGGTTATATTAAATTCTTATTCGTTGTTGATTATCCTTATCTCAAAATTTATTTTGAAACAAATTTGTTTAGTTAGTGTATACTATGAAATCCATCTTGGGTGTTTCTCAACAAAGATGTAACCGGATTCTTGAAAGGTGATATGTAAGTTATACTAAAAGCTCTTATCAGAGCTTATGCACTGCCTTAAAAATGAAATAACCTTCCTCTTCCCTCCCATATTTTTTGTTAAAAAGTTTTAAGCAATACTATAGCTATAAACAATATCCTAGTGTGTTATATTTTGTGGCGAGGGGTATGTTATAAAAAAAGGTTTAGGGCGAGGGGTATGTGTATTACATTTTCGCCATATCCAACTCAATTATTGTGATTATCGTATGGCAACTATAATTAGTCTTTTTTTTATTAGAATCTAACCCCCCCCCCCCCCCCCCCCCCCCCCCCCAAAAAAAATAGAAAAGAAAGGATGGACTCCAAACTTTATTGGGGTGTTTATTTATTTTTCATAATAATACAAAATCAAGATATCTCAAATAGAGCCTTGGGTAGGGTAATAAATTGATCGGATGAGTATAGTATTGTTTTTTATATTCTGTATACTCAATAAACATGTCATGAGTCAAGATAAAAATATATGAGTTCAAAGTGACTTTAGGTGCCCACATATATGCAACTTATTACCAATGATATGAAGAACTAAATCACAGTTGGAAAGTGATGGAGAACTTTGTGGTCTAGTACCACTCTTCTTGACATATAAATGCAATAAAAAGTAATTTGTTATTTCAATAATGGTAAAAGAAGAAAGGAAAAAGGAAGATCAGCGAAAATTATAATTTGAAGATTTACTTATTGTTTTCAAATTTTAAATAATATTAACTACAGGTTTGTCAAAAAAAAAAGATTTAATGTATTTTCGGTTCATGATCCGTCTACTTCATAATTTTTAGTCCCGATATGCGTGGACTTGAATGAGATTTCTCCATTTGTATGACTAAGGGTTAAAGATTTTACTATGTGATAGATAATTCGTATAGAGCTTCAAGTAAAGTAGTTAATGAGAGGAATTATAACCTCACAATTAACATGTATTTATATAATTTGCATTTGACATTTTTGACTTCGTAAAATTAGAGGAAGTGAATCTTTTACCAAGAATTATTGATGTATAACAATGTTGTGGCTTATGGGTGTTGTTTTTAAAGAGGATTGATTTTTTCATCTGATTTGTCATGACCAAAATATTTCAGTGTTCGTTTTGTTGAATAATAGGCTTTGAAGATTTGTTTAACTGATGCCTTACTAGTGTTGATGTGAAGGAATGACCTCATTGGGTGTACCTACAAAAGACATTTAGACACTCAAGTCATTGATTGAGTATAACACAAGAAATATTGGGTTTAGGGTTTAGGGTTCAGTGTACCTGGTGTAATTTTTGTAGCCCCTTCATATAGAGATCCTTCTAGGGTTTCTAGTTCTTTATGTGATCTTACGGCCCATCTTGCCAAGTAAATGAATTTGATTCTTCGTTAGAACAGGTCCATGCATGTGCCCCAACTCTAGAGTGTTCCCTTGGGTGACACCCCTATGACTTCTTAATGATGACATCATTATTGAACGAGAATATGAGGATTAAGCGGTCTAGAAAAGGTGGGGGGAGGGTTAATAGATTAATTTCCTTAAATCATTTTCAAAAACTTTTCTTCCTCATAATCAGAGTTTAATAATCGAAAGCAAATGTAATAAGAAAATATGGAGTATGGATTCAAGGATTATAATTTTAATTGTCTATCTATCATGAATGATTCGATCAACATTGAACATAGCCAAGATAAAAGAAGTTGCTTTGACAAGCAATTCATCATTGATCATAATACAATTATAGGTATAGCTCAAAATTGATGTATAACAACGATTGATTAATCCAAACTTAGAGTCATTACAATTATAATCAAGGAATAAAGTAGTCAATGATAAATTTGTGATTTTGGATTAGAAAGAATCTGGATAAAAAATTATCTTCTTCTATCGAGTTTAATCTTTGAGGTGATTTGTGATTTTGGATTAGAAGAGATCAGATTGTGGAAATTTGCAGAAATTAGAAGTCGATTCTTAAAGACGGTATCACTATTCAGTTCATGGAACCAAATTTTGATGGAATGGTGAGGTGAAATCTTGGTGAGGTGGAGCATATATATGATGCAACAGAGAAAATAAGTGGTGAAGACTTGCAAGTTTAACACTCCAACATTCAAGCCGGTTAAAGAATGAAAAATGATTTGCGTTATGGTTTTGAACATACCACAAGTTTGTGTATGATGCTTTCTATATCAGGAACGCTTATAGACATCCCTTGTTTCTGGTGTGAAATGTGTTGGGATCGTAAGAGGATATCTAACGATAGACAACAGTCCCTAGCATGGATCGAGTACGAGACTTCAGATCATGCCCTTAACGCCTTTGTGGTATGATTTTAGACTGATGATTTAGCTTCCTCCTTATTGACCCATTGGCATGGACTAGAACAAGTATAATATTTATATTTACAGTTTTTGGTTTAGATGAGTCCAAATATAGTGTACGAGCATAAAAATGATAATTTCTTTTCTTCCACAAATAAAACAATGCTATTATTTTTTTCAATTTTGAATGACAATGAAGCCACATGATTTTGTCTCCAAGAGTTTATGAGTTCAACTCCATTTTTATTGTTCAAATTAATTGGTTGGACGCAAAACTCTAATGCCTTAATGTCACATGATTTCTTCATCATAGAAGCATCGATTATAATCAAAGAGATTAAACCATTTCTTTTTGTATGGTTTTGGGCCTGGGTTTATGACCCTCTGGCAATCATTATTTAAAATAAAAAAATTGCATAAAAAATTTCATGTTCCACATCATGTGCTTTACTTATTAAACAATTAAGTCTAACTTTAACAAATACCTAGAATACACTAATTGATAATTCTACCAACTCGATCGTAGTCAATTATCTGAGTGAAATTCTGAGTGAGTTTTCCCTGTGGTGCTATTCACCTTATATAATGATTTTGACTCATTAGGAAGACTAAATTAAGGTTATTTAATGTGATTGATTTTTACCAATCATCACATCTTAATGATGATTGTGAATCAGGATTTGATTGGTCATATTTTCGTATCAGATATCCACAATTAGTCATAAATTCTCTTTTCATTCGCATATAGACAGAATATTGATCCATGCCATAGTTGGATATCTATAACATAACCCGACTCATTGATATGTCCATCCCGTTTATGCTATCTTGGCTTATTCGACTAGTCGAGCAGGCTGCTCCAGGTCCGAGTCCTAAACCTGGCCTAATAAACTATTTAGAAGGTACACAATCCTTCAAGCATGAGCATGTAAGTAGAAGTCCAGTGAAACATCTTTAAGTATCTAGAAGGTACTCAATCCCTCAAGCATGAGACTTATATGGATGAGATGCTTTATGTCAAGGTATGGGGATAGTTCCTTAAGCATCCAGAATGTATAAATAAAAATTAAATGTTGAGATCATTATGTTTGAATGCAATAATCTGTGATGTTTTTGTTGTATTTTTTAATTTAGGATTACGTTGAATAACAAAATGGTAGGGAAAATTGATTATCACATACTGGAAAATCAAGAAGGTAAATGTTTGAAAATATACCACCACGTCAATCCTCAATGTAAAGACATTGACAATCATCCATTGGCTTGCCATCAAAATTATGAATCTGAATTTTTCAATAGATTCACAAAAAAGAATGAAAAATATCAAATTAACACATCAATAATCAAAATTAAGGATTCAAAAACATCATCATGCCCTACAGACGAAAACCTATGGGGTATTATTGTTGGAACCCTACATGATATCCTTACTACTATGGTGATCTTTTTAAGGAGAATTATTTCAGGAATCCTACTAGATATCCTTGCGCCTAAGGGTGACTTCAAATGAGTTATTATTGTTGGAATCCTACATGATATCCTTGCCCCTACGGGTAACTCCCTAAGAAGTATTATTACCCAAAAGAAAAATAACTAGCAAAAACAAAATTTGTAGCAAAAACAAAATTTGCTCCTAGCAGCACGCTAATAAATAGGGATGCCAATAGACATTGATTGATTGACTATGCAAATGAGCCTCTCAACAAAATCTCAATGCAACAACAAATAAGCACCAAGAGTCATATAACCCCGATTAATATGTCATGTCAAGATTTGAATACTCAAAACACTTTACCCCTACATGTCTTGTGTTTGAGGTACTTTGCATTGCTATATCTATAATGGCATACCATTACCTCGAAGAATACTCAAAGGAGGGCGCACGAGCTGTGACCAACCTCAATCACGATCTCGTGAGTTCACTACTACAAAAGAATGTGTGTTCTCTTCTTACCACGAGGTCAACTCGATATTGGATGGCTGAGACGACTCCTTCTAATTACATGTCTGGTTCAATATTGTACTACTGTGATTTCTTACTTAAATCATTCACTTTTCCAAGTCTCGCGCTTAGGCGAGCTCAAGTAAATCTTAAGTTATATTGATCATACTCGTTGATCATCGACAAGAAAACAAGATCGTTGTTGGCCATAACGACCATGCTCAAACAAAAAACAATATGGTTAATGACTATAAAAATCACACTCAAACTAAAAGACAAACGGGTTAATGACCATTAACTCGCTTGTGAATGAGTAAAGTTGAATCGAAGAGACTAAAATATAAATAGACAAAAACGAAGACAAAATCTATTGACCAGTCAAATATAACTTAGGTTCCACACCAATAAAGTTAATACTTTTTACAAATATATGTGGAGAAAAGATTAACTAGAGGTCTTGGGTTTGATCTCAATCCTGTTAAATCTCTCGAAGGAGAGTTTGACTGTCTATATGTTCTAACACTACTCGAGAGATTAGTCTCTGCAGTTGTGCGTAGATACATTAATTTATAAAAAAATAAAAAATTTAATGATTTAAAATATTAAAGCGTGGATTTAAAAATATGGAGAGCGTGTAATGAATGAAGGAAAATAAAAGTGAAATAATAAATAAGGAGTTGTTATAGTGAAATGGCGGGGGAATATGGAATATTGTGAGAAATGGTTGGTTTAGGATGTGCGCTTGGAGTTCAACCCGTTTTGCTTTTGCAACATCATCATCATCATCGCTCTTTGCTTCAACCAATAACACTTACGACGCAACTCACACGTTCGGCTTCATTATTCCCTCATTCTTGCTCAAACTTGATAATTTCAAATGCCCGAACAAGGCCTAGGTTTTCTCTACCCCAAAAGCAAGAGGAACAACCTTCTTCTTCTTCCGAACAAGTTGAATGGATTCGAAATTCGGGAATCATATCTTCATGCTTGGTTGGTCTCTTAACCGGCGTCGCAGTAGTCCTCTTCAACAATGTTGTAAGTTCATTTACTCATTCATTCCTATTATTGCCTTGCCTTAGCTTATGATGTTGATGATGATGATGATGATGATGATGATGATGATATCATTTTAGGTTCATGAAATTCGTGATTTGTCGTGGGATGGGATTCCCGATAGAGGAGCCTCATGGTTAAGAGAAGCGCCTATTCAAGAAACATGGAAAAGGGTTATACTTGTTCCAGCTTTTGGAGGACTTATCGTCTCTCTCCTCAACCTCCTTTCTAATTCCAATTTCAATTCCCAACCTTTCTTAAAAGCTATTGCAGCTTCTGTTACTTTAGGTACCGGTAATTCCTTAGGTCCCGAGGGTCCCAGCGTTGACATTGGCAGCTCCATTGCCAAATGGATTGCTTCAACTCCTTTCTTCACTTCCGCCAGAATTCTCCCTCTTCTTGCTGCTGGATCTGCTGCCGGCCTCGCTGCTGGTTTCAATGCTGCTGTTGCTGGTTGTTTCTTCGCTGTTGAGTCTGTCCTGTGGCCCTCTGATTCTAATTCATCTTTATCACTTACCAATTCTACTTCCACTGTTATTCTCAGTGCTGTCATAGCTTCTGTCATTTCTCAGATTGGCCTTGGCTCTCAACCTGCCTTTCAAGTTCCAGATTACGACTTCCGTTCTCCTGCTGGTAACTAACTAACTCTTTTACATCTTCTTTATTTATAATATCTAATTCCCCTCTGCCATTGTATACTATACTAGTATTACTATCTGTGAAATAAAAACTAGTTGTTGATATATGATTCTGAATTTCAAGTAAATAATAGTTGATATGATTGTTCAACTTCATTTCAGAGCTCCCACTGTATTTATTGCTGGGTATTTTATGTGGTTTGGTATCATTGACCCTGTCTTGGTCCACATCCTATATGTTTACTATATTTGACAATCTTCACAAGGCCACTGGCATGCCAAAAGCTTCCTTCCCTATATTGGGAGGATTATCGGTTGGCTTCATAGCATTGTTATATCCCGAGATACTCTACTGGGGTTTTGAGAATGTTGACATTTTGTTAGAATCTCGCCCATTTGTCAAAGGTCTCTCCACAGACCTATTGCTTCAGCTAGTAGCTGTTAAAATAGTTGCTACTTCTCTGTGTCGGGCTTCTGGATTAGTGGGAGGCTATTATGCCCCGTCTCTCTTTATTGGCGGTGCAACTGGGATGGCTTACGGGAAATTAATTGCCTTGGCTGTTGCTCAGTCTAATTCTGTGATTGACCTCTCTGTTTTGGAAGTGGCGTCACCACAAGCTTATGGCCTGGTATGTACTATTCTTACTATAATTTTTAGGTATTTTGTGTTTGGATTGGAATGATCATATTTTTCTTCTCTTTCGGATGGGAGATCAATTTCATCTTTCCAACACAACTTCTATGACAAAAGGATTCTAAATAAAATTATGTTAGCAGTCCCAAACTTTTGGAAACATGGCAACATAATAGTGTAGGGACAAATCACTGAATAGTACTACTCTAATACTCCCTCCATTCTTTATTATAAGCAAAATTTAACTTTTTAGATTCATTGAATAAATGATGTATCTAGTCTATATATAGTCTAAATACATCATTTATTGAATGAATGTAAAAAGTCAAATTTGCTTATAAAAGAGAATAGAGGGTGTACCATGTTGAAATCATTGTAGTTTAGATGGAGAAGAGACAAAATATTGTAAAATTTTATGGTATCATGATTTATTGTTTGATGATACAAAAGATGAAGCACTAGCACAAGACTCCTTAGGGAAACAGATCATACGTATAGTTAGGAAATATAGAAGTTAATCTACGATATCCTAAAATGGGAAGCTAATCCTATAAGACAATCCAAAATAGGAAATGCATTCAAGATAATATAAAATAATATCAAGATATCTTAGGAAATTTTATATTTAAACATTAACCAGGAAAAAAAGGAAGAGAATTTAATCATATCATGTGGGACTAGATTTTGTTTGGTCCAAGTAGCTCCCCACTCTAGTTTAGAGTACAAAACAAATTTAAGGTTACAGTATATGGTTGTCAATACTGGAATGCCTACCTTTTGATTTGTTGGGTCGTATAAGTCTTGTAAGACCAGATTTCAACTTGAAAAAGACGTAGAAAGGGTTAGAGACTGAAAGCTCCAGTATTTTATTTCATCTGTCTTTTGCAAATGTTCAGGAAAAGAAGCTGGCGTGGCACGGATGATCATATCGAAGTTCCTTTTGCAGGTTGGAATGGCTGCGACTCTTGCAGGAGTTTGCCAAGTGCCACTTACTGCAGTTCTGCTTCTGTTTGAACTGACACAGGACTATCGGATTGTTCTACCCCTACTTGGAGCAGTAGGCTTGTCATCATGGATTTCATCTGTACAGACAAAGAGAGGTGATGAAAGGGATAGAAAAAAATTGAAGATACAAAACTCAAATTATTCCTCGCTTCCAGAAATATCTTCTCGTAGTTCAATTAAGTCGTCTACCGGGGATACCTTTGCTGAAGGCGTGTCATATTTGAGTAATTCATCTCAAGTGGAAAGTTCAAGTAGGATAGAGGATAAAAATGATGAGTCAGTGAATTATGTAACGAGAATATTAGTTTCGGAAGCCATGAAAACAAGATATGTGACGGTTTCCATGTGCACACCGCTTACTAAAGTAATAGATCTCATGCTTGCTGAGAAACAGTCTTGTGCAGTAATTGTTGATACAGATAATACTTTGATTGGTTTATTGACACTTAGAGACATTCAAGAGTACGGAAAATCTGCAAAAGCTGGAAGCGAAAATTCCAAGGTACAAGAAAGTTTAATCTCAACTTGATGTGAAATTATTATAGTTTTGCAACCTTTGTGACAATTTAGATTATTTACAACTGTAAGCTAAATTTATACCATCAAATGCAGTTGATAAACAATTTTGATGATACATAGAATAATTGGGGAGCTAAGTTCTCACGATGCTGCAACATTGGTTGGAAACCAGCACTCGTTACAATTACCCAAACGTATATAATACATATAAAAATGTGAAATCCCTATACATTTAATGTAACCTGTAAAGCACAGAGACAGATTTAAGTGGACCTGGTGGATTTACTTCTCGAAGCTAATATTTTTTTTTTGTTGCATCATATTGAAGGATTTCATGCATAGTTATTAGGTAGCATTGTATAAGTAAATTTCAAGGGGAAAACGGCTACCTAATATGGTCTCTATAATGATAATTTGGCCACTGTGATTGCTCGATTCATTTCAAATGAGTGAGCATGGCTCGTGGTATAGCGTAGTGGGGGCATTTACTATATCAATATATACTTCTAAAACAATATATAGCTGTGTGGCTTTACAAATCTGACTATTTGATTCTTCCTCTGACAGGAGATTTTAGTTTCTGAATTATGTGTTTTAAATGGAGGAATATGTAGTACACCATGTACAGCTACTCCAGATATGAAACTTCATCACGCTCAAATGATTATGAAAGAACATGGAGTCAATCAAATTCCAGTTGTAAGGAACATCAATGAAAAAGCTTATCCAGTTGGCCTGCTAGACCCCGACAGTATCAATCTAACATACAGGTCTTGTTACATCTTTTTCATTGTGTGGATAATATGCTGCATATATTGATAAAATTTGTTTAGTAATCTTAGGAAATACATCTTTCGCCAAACATATTTATTTAAGTTCGCATTTATTTCTTATTTTGAAAGGATTAGCTTTATAGCGGTCAAGAAGATATAATACACGTGGCTGATTTGATGATTTTGAAAGGAAATGGGTGGTTCTGAAAGGAAAATCTTGGTTGGGGTGGGTGGAAAAGAAAAGAGCAGAAATAGTTGTAGAAGCTATTCAAGAAATCAAAGCAAGTTTATGTGGGAATGAGTGGAGGGTCTCTCTTAATTTCATGTTTTTTAGAGTTATAAAGGGATTTGTCAATTTTACTTAATTTTTTGTTTGTATGGCATGCCTCTACCTAATTGCTTTTTGTTGTTAAATGCAGTGTTTTGGCCACAAGACAGTCCCTCAGCTGATATTCCACATTGTTAGGAGGAAGAAGACTCTTTCTTACATTGATTTACAGTCTATGAAATTGAAAATTTTAATATAATTTTTTTTTTGTTTGTAAATTTCCTTCATGAAGTTGTATTTTCTCAAATAGACTTTCCACCCTTTTCTTTAGTTCAACAGTTTTTCAATTAACTTTGTAAAAGGTCATGATTTGGAATGGTGATTGATCTTTTTAGAAATTTGTGAAGTAAGGGTTATGAAATAAGGTCATGATTTTGGGAGATGATTGGTATTTTGCTCAATCATTGAAATCAAGATGCAATTTATTCTCTAAAAATCACAGTGATCTACCAAATTTGTTCTTAGTAACAATAATTTAGTGTTATTATAGTTAGTCAAGTAATTCCTCTATAATCAGGATGGGAAACTTGTCAGGTATTGTAGCCTTGTTCGTCTATATGCACATCCTCCATGAATTGTCCTTCTTCACTAAAATTACAAGGCTGGAATACACACTAGCAATTTTTTGATAATTCCAGCTTCCAACATCTCTTTCTCTTGTCTTTGGTAATTTCCCATTGCACATTTATACATTTTCCTAGGTCATGTGTGAAATGTCTAAAATGTCCCTAGTTTTTGAAGATACATCTTTGAGCGCACCAAATCTTCATTTTAATCACAAGTTAATTTGGAGATGTATCTTGAAAGGACTTTGTACATCTCCGAATAAACCTTTTTTTTAAATTCAAAAAACTATTTCGGAGATGCATCTCCGAATTAGGTAAACATATTATAAGCTCGCGTCAGACTCTCCATTTTCTCCTTCTTCATTTTTCAGAAACTCAAAACTATCTCTTCTCTCTACCTCACTCTATCCATTTTTAGTTCCCGTTCTAGGTCAAGTTTTGATGCAACATTTATTTGTATCTTGTCATTTCCAACTTCATCTAACTAGTGTATTCAACATCAGATCACTTCGCATTCTCATCAACACATTTTTCAGTAAGTTTCTCATTTAACTTATTTTGATTTTTGATCAATGTATTAGTTCAAATAGGTTTGTTGTCATGCATTAGATATCATTACCATTTGAAATAGATGTGTGTATTATGTTTATATGATTTGGATGAGTTTGGATGATACTTGGATGGCTAGGGCAGTTGCAAAAAAAATTCTGCCATTGAAGGTGAACAAAACTTTTTTACAGAGATGTATCTCCGAAGTGTTCTGTTTCAGGTTTTCTTATATACATCTCCGAACTCTTCCTTTCTCATATACTAATCTCGTTTGTTATGTTTTTTAAGGGTTATGGCAGTAAACAACGAAAGGTTGAGTCTCGGGTGACCCACCCTAACCGCGTTTGCTCGTCGCGAGAGGGCTCGTCAGCATGAGTAGGTTAGAGTCATCCCCTGTTTGCCTCACGATAGGGAGGCTCCGAGCTCTAGGAGTCGATTATCACGGGGGTCGGGATCCTCGAGTCGTGCACACCATAATGAGGATGCCCTAGTTGCACTGCAGGTCCCAGTTGTTGAGGCTGTCCCACTTGCAAATCCTTTTCCATGAGGGTCCACAAACACTTCTTTATTGATATACTTTGGAGAACATGCGGCTCCGCATGTCTGGGACGTAAAAATATATTTTTGAACAGTTCTATTTTTTATTTTGTAATCAAATTCAACTCAATTGAGACTGTTATATTTTATTTTCAACAGGAACATGAATGTTTGAAATTTATGAACCATGCAAGAAAGATTCACAATCTTTATCAGCCCGAGCAAGAGTGGTTCCAAAATGCACCCAAAAACTCTAGGCTTCCAGATCTTTGTGCTTCCGGGTACACCAGCATTCGCCATGGCTTGCAGGCTGCATCCGCTAAATGATGTCGTCAGGATGCCATATTGTACTCATCGCAAAAGAATTCCATTCAACCACATTTTCTTATACTCTGGATGGTTGGCATGTGGGACCAAGATCATGTGAAGATATCTTCCCTAGGGTTAATTCGAAGATGCATTTCGAACTATATTTAGGCAAAAAATGATATTTGGGGCGTTCGGAGATGTATCTCTTAATTCACCTAAGGGTATTTTGGGATTTTAGAGGTGACCCTCATTGTACAAAGGTGCAATGAGAAATTTCCCTTGTCTTCTAATTTCATTTTTCTAATGGTGTGGGAACCGATAGGGCCTCACAATGAATGTATCGTGTCCATCCAGCAAGGTAATCGTGTGAGAATGTGTCCTTTCCGAAGGTAAGCCACTGACTTATTTAAAAACTCCATCATAATGGGATAATCCAACTCCCTTGTTGTGACTCTATGAGGTTTGTAACTCCCTACACCCCTAGTTTCATGCTCTTCATCCGCCCTAAATCACCTATTTTACCTAATTTTGGATGTTGTTGCCTTCTCAAAATATTGTGCAAAGCTACATGTGACCCTCTTTACCTTCCAAACCATGTAAAGTGATCCACCTCTTACCACTCCAAAACTCACTGTTTGACTAGTCCAATTCATGATTATGTCTCCCAATATCTTCAACCATTCAATCCCTAGCCCCACATCCATGTTTTTCAAATCAAACAAATGTGCCTCAAGTGCAATTTTGTACCCCTCTACTTCGATCTCCATCTTTTAAACTTGCCCTTAGTAAATGTTTTGGTAGCCATTGCCCATTTACAAAGATTTAACTTGCCACCCCCTAAGTTGAACCTAGCACCCCCACCCCCCCAAATTTTGATAATGCCAAAAATGTCCCGAGTCAAAAATGGAACAAAATGTTCGAACGAAATTTCTCATAGGCAATATAAAAATTTTGGTATGCAATCAAATTTTTTTGAATCAATAAAATATTGGATTAATTCAAAAAACAATACAAAGCAAGGTGATCCCTAAGGATCCAACCCATACAAGGCACCTACAACAAAAGTTGAGCTATGTAATCCCTATATTTTCAATTGAAATTTCTGGTAAGTGCCAATTATTTTCAAAATATTCAAAAAGTGTCATTTTATATCGCAAATTTAGCTCAATTGTGAAATTTTTGATAGTTCATTTACTCAAAAAATTTAACGACCGGGATTTTACCGACAGTTTTGTACGATCGTAATTGCACTGAAAATTTTGTGTGGTCCAGAATGAATCCAAAGTTGTATAAATATGCGTTTTCTTTTGTTGAGAAAAACATCTCAAAATGCCTCTTCCTCAATTTTTTATTAAGGCAGAAATGTACTTCAACGAAGACAAACCTCTTATTGAGTTTCGGCTTCCGGATGTCACCACATCTCTCGCCAACTTGACATCACCGAACAATAATATTATGTTGGAGTTAAACATAAAACATATATACCTCTCCCTGCCATAATATGTATGCGACATGGTCAGCATACTCCGTAAGCACTGATTAGTCACTGGGTCCTCCCGGAAATGCTCCACCATTGTGAATAGTTGCCTTTGCAGAAGCACAGATCGTAATGTTTGTATCTGGGGGATCATTTTCATCGGTAATAAGAGGTATGGGAGTCACCTCATCATCAACCTTCGCATCTGTAACCAGCACAAGAACCTCTTCAGTAATAGGAACGTCCCCATCAACGACCGACACAAGAACCTCCTCATCAGCAACATCGGCAACAGTAACCTCCTCAGCAATCGGAACCTTATCAGCAAAAACCTCAACATCAACTTTACATGTGTAGCGTCGAGGTGAGCAGAACTGGGCCTGGAACTGCTCAGCAAACTATTTTCGGTGAGAACCAGTTAGCGCTACTCGTTTAGTTCGTAGTTGGTAAGACTCTGCCGCATCAACCCTAACTCAGATTGTCGCTTTATTGGTGATTTTACAGGCAATAGTCTTGTCCTTCTCTTTGGTCCTCACTACAAAATGATAAAATGACAAAAATCAGTGAACGAAGGCCGATTTCCAAGTATTAAAGCCAGTATTGGAAATTCTAAAATTTTTGGAATTTTTCAAATTTTTTTGAACTGCCGACAATTTTGAAAATTCTGGTACTATTGGACAAACAAAAAACTGGAAACTTCAAAACTTCTGGCAAAAAAATTTCGGATTTTTCATAATATTTATTAAGAACTTATGGAATTTCCAGAAGTAACTTCCGACAATTCCAACATTTCCGGTAAATTACTCACTCTTTTGCAAATATTTTGGTAGCTCCTCAAAAGTGTCGGTATCGCACTAGAGATTTTGAAACTTCCACTTTGTGAGAGTGAATTTTGAAAATGGTAGAAAATTTTATCAAGGATATTATGGTGTTTTCATTGAGTTTGGGGGGGGGGGGGGGGTTCTCAAGTTCAACTTGGAGGGTGGCAAGGTAAATCCTCCCCATTATCATTAAAAATAATTTGATATAAGTTAATTTTGAAAAATGTGGTTGTTTGGGTCATTAGTTAAAGTTTTGTAGGGAATTTAGGGCAAGAACACGCACATGTATAACAATGGATGTTCGCAGGGGTGTTCGGATGTGCATTTCTGAAATCCCCTTTGAGCAATTTTTGGATATGCCAATCTAAAATGTTGCTTCAGTTACTTTTTTTAAAAAAAAATCATTGTTTCATTGCCTACTGAGTGTTTTTTAGTTAATGTTATTTTTCAGGATTATGGATGAGAACCCTAGATTGAGACTTGACAGGTCAAGTCAAACAGCATTCCACGGTGTGAAATAACGTAGCAATCTATAAGGGTCTCGAGGAGATGCTTGGCTGATGCGTCATCATCTCGGGAGCACGGGGATAATGAGTAGGAATCCAAGGAGGAACACGTTCAAGCACAGACTGCTCCTGGTACGCAGGCTGCTCCTGATATGCAGGTTGCACGGACATGTGCAACAATGAGGCATGCTACCGAGACGCTTGTCCAGGAGTATCCATGAGTATCCAGAAGGGCCCTATGACATCTCCCTTTTGATATATTACGACACCCATGCCGCTCCGCATGTTTGGGCAGGAGAGTTATTTTTGTTTACACATTGATATTTACAACTAACATTGATTTTAATTTTTCTTTTTAACGACTAACATTGATATTAATTTTTATTTTTACAAGAAAAGCCAACCCTAAAGTCCGAGAACCAGGCGCGGAAAATATTTGATCTTGTTTAACCCTGAGAGGTTTGGTTCAAGGATGCCATCATTGGCTCTAGACTTGTCGGACTATGTTGTTTTGGTTATGGGACTATCAGCCACGACATGCAGAGGGCATTTTGTGAGAGATGGCACTAGAAAACCTCATCTTTCCACTATCCTGTTGGGAAGATGACGACCACACTTGATGACGTCGCATGTCTGATACACCTTCCTATTAGAGGGAGGTTACTTAACCATTTCGGACCGATCGTAACGATGCGATTGAACGGATGGTCGACTATCTGGGAGGTCAACTAAAACAAGCTTTTGACCAGTGTGTCTTAACTAATGGAGCTCTTTGGCCAAGTTCTCCTTCCTGGGGGCACTATATGAAGAGCATATGAATGCGGCAAAAGCATCCGCGAGTGAGGGCAGTGATTTTTTTGTTCCGTACCACCGTACTTGTGCTTTGCGGTGTTACTTCATGTTCTTGGTTGGCACGTCCGTTTTTATGGACAAAACTGCAACCTACGTGGATGTTGCATATCTCCAATACTTCTTTGATTTGAATTCAGTTAGCGAGTGGAACTTAGGGGTCGAATGTTTGACATACCTATACCAAAAGTTGAATGAAGCTTATAACTGGAGGACAAGACAGTTGATGGGCTCTTGCACACTGTTGTCGGTACTTTTCATTTCAACTATTCATTTTAATTTGGTTTTAATATTTTGTTTTTACTTAGCTCTTATTCATTTTTCAGGGATGAATCATTTCTCACTTCCACCACATTCATGGTTTCTACTTTGACGAGGATTATCATGAAGAGTTACCGTAGATTGTCATGTACCTCTTGCAAAGAGGGAATAATGTTGCGTTGTCGTTCTGGATGTATCTTGACCAGACCGTTCACGATGACATCAAATTGATGTCTTACGAGGATCACAGGGAAATGGTCCCCTTCGACCCTATCTCATTATACTCAGGGTGGCCGGCATGTGGGGAGTAACATTATGGTCAGGTATCTTCCTGAACAATGCATGTGATAATTTAGCTATGTGCAGACCATCTTCAAATCTCCCTTTTAGGCTGCTCCTGACTCCATTGTCTGTTGTGATCTCGATGACATCTTTTAGGATTGGGAGCATCATATAATGTCAGAGGAGTATTAGATGATGACAACATATCTGACACGTCTTTAGGTGTTTTTAGAAATGCATATCCGAAATAATTTATCTAAAATTCATTGTGGTTCGTTTAGAGATTCATCTCCAAAGAGCAATTTGAGATTCTCAGAGGTGAGGTTCATCCCATATGGGTACATTAAGAAATTGCCATAAAGTATCCCCTTCTTAAGCCCATTATGCTGACTATGGCCAATTGGCTGGTTGCACCCTAACAACTTCATTTCTTGAAGTCCAACAGAATTTACATGCATCTTTCCTTTCCTTGTTTCCATAAGATTATGGAAAGCTTGGTTTTCATTGTATGAGTAGAGAGATGATAAGTAGTTATACAATTACTGGACATATAAAAACTACTAATTACATATGAAAGACTTCAACTATAAAAGTTAAATTCGACATATTAAACATAGCAAATCATCTCAACTTTATATTTATATAAGGGAGAGCGAGAAGGCAAAAGTTGAAATGGCTATAAATTTCTACAAAAACTAACAATGGTTATAAGGGGAGCATTATCTAGATTGCCAAAAATGAAAACACAGGTATCATTTCCATTAGTTATCCTATCTGTTTTTATGTACTTCACAGTCCTCAGAGGCCGTCTTTCATGCTTATCTTAATGTTTTCCACCTTTACTGACAACTCTAACTTGTGATCCTCAACAGCTTTTAAAACAGAGAGCAAGTTGGACCGATAAATTTCACACTTCCTATTTGCAGACTCAAGCTCATTGGTAAGTTTTGCGATATGCTTATCCATATCATCCTGCAAGATATCAAGCAATGAAGATAAACAAAAGCATATTTGAGTATGAAATACATATATTTGAAACACAAAATCGGGTAAATTTTATTAGACAAAGAAACATCATTAACAACAACAGGCAAAGTGTTTTCTCCCCAAAGTGGGATCATTTACAACAAACATAACTATTAGACAACAGCATATTAGAGTAAAGTTATGTCTACAGAGAGCAAGTTGGACCAATACAGCAAACATAACTTCGGTCATAATACTAAAATCCATAATATACCACACCTAAAGGCCAATACATCAACATTAATTGTTTAACACCCAGAATTAAAACACAAAATGTCTTCAGAGAAGCCTCTAATTAAGACAAAAATCTTAAAATGTTACTTGAGATGATATATGATGTACATATTTTCCTTATGCCGTTAGGAAAAAACATCACAAATGAAAACTAGATCCAACGCAATATGCATCCTTGATTAATTCAAAACCATGATTAAGATAATTCTCTTCATAAATTCGGGCAAAAAGAGTGAACATCAGATAACTGAATGCAGTAATCAGATTGGCGCAAAACACAGATCCCTAAAGGAAAAAGAAAAATGATGACTAAATTTACTCACATGTAGTGTAAGGATTAAAACATCAAAATGTGAAGTTTTTGGTCTGGGGAGAGACCTAAAGAGAACGGATAAGGAATATACCTTTCAAAAGGCCAACTTTGCTCAATCAATGAAATCAAGATATTACTTTATTCTCTAAAAATCACAGTGCTCTACCACTTTTGTGCTTAAAAGATGAGTTAAAACAACTTAGTCTTCAAAGTACTATTCACGTCAAGTCCGTAGTTCAATAGTTGACTAAATTAAGTCCTAATTCATGATAAGTCCAATCTTCAGAGGATTAAATTTTCTTCCAAACTGATGTGCTTGAAGCCAGTTGAAATAAATATATTATTTTGTACAACAAAAAATGTCTCAAAATCAACTTTTTAGGATGAAATAGATGGTTTAATGTAAAGAAACATGTCATTCGTGTTTAACTTTAACTTCCCCTAAATATCTATAATTAAGATGACCAACTAGCTTATCATATAGATTTTAGAATATAAATTGCAGAAAATAAGTGTTGAATGGGTGTTTAAGATGTATTATTCCTATTGAACAAACATTCAGATAGTTGAGTCATAATAGTTAGAAGATATTGGTATTAAAACCCTAGACATGTAGAACAGACACAAAAGCACATGATGATTATATATCTGTAGGACTTATAATTAATAGAGAAAATATGCAGCACTCAACAAAAATGAAGGTGATCAAAGGGTTAAGAGGGAAAAGCAATAGCTAGCCAGCTTTACTTTGAGAGTGATGACGGTGTCTAGTATCAAACTGCTAACCACTTTATCATAGAGAGGCTCTAATACCATTTCAAGATTCAATTATCTTAAGACCTAGATTATTTGGTGAAGATTCAACATTTGTTTTATATCACTAACATGGTGGATGAAAGAGTAAAATACATTTAACATGCCATTGTAGAACAGGTTAAAAACAAGCATGAAATAGAACTCTTACCTTATTCATATGCTCGACCAAGCTTTCATCCTGGCAGCCACTAGTGTAATTAGGACGGCTTTCATTATTCAGTAAGTGACTCCTAACTTTCCCATTGCTGATGGGAGTTCTCCCCTCATTTCGGTTTACCTGTGCAACTTTTTTTGCAGCTTCTTGTAAAGCATCCTTTGCAACATCAAAAGTTTCAGGGGAGCTTGCACCTTTATCAACAAATTTAAAGGCCTCGTGTCGGAGAGTGGTATATCTAACTGTATGAGATTCCAAATAGTAAGTAAATACATCACAAGAATGGTCTTCCAAAATGACATTGCTCTTTGCATTTCTTGTCCATCGTTTCAGTATATAATGAGATGGAAGAGTAAGGACATTGGTAACTCTAAAGACTGCCAGAATATGTCTGCAAAGAAGACCTGAAAACTCAAACATTTGGCAACTGCAAGTCGCTTTCATTGCCAAAACATTGAATCTAACGATGTATGCTTTATGATCTTCTCCAAATTTAGCTACATGATATGTAATGACCTCTCCATCGTCCTCAGCTTTGGATGCCATGAATGTTAGTGTGCCGACCAACTCCTCTTGGAACCTCATGAAAATCTTCCTTGTGTAAAGCTCGGATGCTTGCCTCTCCATCGGAGATGGGGTCCTCAATACTGGCAAAGTATTCATTGTGTCATAATCTGCTCTTACTTCTTTCTCATTGCGACTTTCAAGCGCTTTCTCATAAAGCTTAAAGAACTGATTTAAACTGGTTGAAGCATTGACATAGCCATCGAAGTAAGAGTTCATGCTATCACTTCGCTGAGTGATGGACATTTCTGCAAAGAACGTGTCTCGCAAATATACAGGTACCCACTGCCTGCAAGCGGAATGTACTGCCTGAAGCCATTCATTGTCCCTGAGACCATATCTATCTACAAGTGTGGACCAGCAAGACTCAAATTCATCAATTGAGTCAGTCAAGTTAACACATTTGTGAAACTCAGCTTCAAAATTTGGAAACTGGAGGAAAATGTGAGACAACTTCTCTTGGCACTGCTTAAAGATGTGCCACTTGCAGAAACGGTGGCGGGTGTTAGGGAACACTTGCATTATGGCGGACTGAATAACAGAATCATGGTCAGTGGTTATTGAGAGTGGAGGACGTCCAGACATGGCCATAAGCCATGTCTTGAAAAGCCAGTCAAATGAAGCCTCGGATTCATTAATTAGAAAAGCACAACCAAAGAGAACCGGTTGACCATGATGGTTGACACCAGTAAAAGGAGCAAAGGGTAATCGATACCTATTAGAGCGATAAGTAGTGTCAAAAGTGACTGTATCTCCAAAAAAAGTGTAATTCAACCTTGCCTTAGGGTCAGCCCAAAAAACATTGTGGATTGAATGATCCTCGTCATCAACATCACCTTGAACAGCAAAGAAAAAATTAGGGTTTTGAGCATGCATCTGTCTCAAATAATCAAGAACAAGTTGAATGTCCCCTTGTAAACTTCTGTGGCGATTATTCCTCATGTAATTCCTACAATCAACCTCGGTAAAACCGACTTTGCTAATCCCACCATACTCTTTGATGAGTGCTGACATAATTCTACGAGGACCCATACCAGCTGCCTGAAGAGTGTCAATGAGGGTCTTAGCAGATCCAGATATTTGCCTGTGAGAGCGAAGGCAGTGAACCTGATCGGGTGGAACAAGTTCGTGATTATGCTCTCTGACAAACCCAGATACAATCCACTTGCCGGAATCCTGCATTTTGACAGAAAAAGAAGCCTTGCATCCAACTCTGGTAACCGTTCGTGGCCTTTTGATCTCTCTATCTTTGGTGCGTTTCTCGTTCAAATTGCGAAACCCTTCCTTTGCACAAACGAATTGTCGCTGAATGATAGCTCCGTCGCGACGTGAACGACGGGATGAGCTGACACGAGTACTAAAGCCAACACGACGAGCGTATGAATTATAGAAAGCCTTGGCAGCCTCTTCGGACTCAAATTCCATCCCATCAGAAGGTTCTAGATCTCCCGCTTCTGGAAAATAGACAGCGCCACTGGTTTCATCTTCTTCTTCTTCGTCTTCTTCATCTTCTTCCTCGTCGATCTCAATAGGGTCCTCTTGGTAATCTCCTCCTCCCAAAGCAATATCAAATTCCACCATCTCGTTATCCATCTTGCTAAACTCAACTCAATTCAAACTTCATTCATGCTCTCCACTTTCACTTTACTCTTCATTCAACTAAAACCACGGGGACCAAAAACAACAAAAATAAATTCAAACCCTAGGTTAGGCTTAAATAAAATACTCTTAATCCACACCCTTTGGCTTCTTAGCAACTATGTGTTTTGTCAAAAATATCCTCTGTTTCAGAAAGTGTATCTTCAGACACATCTTATTTTTCTTAAATTTAATATAAGTTGTTCCGTATGTGAATCTAGGAAATACTTCCAGTTATGCACCTTCAAAACCATTTGATGTTAAATTCGCGTCGGACTCTTCTTCTCCCTCATTCTCACACTTTTTTTCATTTCTCTACTCTCTCAAACTCTTTCAACCTCAAAAATCAATCTTCCGTCAAAACTCATTGTTTTCTCTCGAGTTCGACTAGGAATATCAACATCCACGATCAACACACTCCAACTTGTTCAAAGCTCAATACAATCAGTAAATTTTCGAGTTTATGAGTTATTTTTGAGTATTTTCAGTAATAATGTTAGAATACAATTTTAGGTGTAGAAATCATTAGATAATTTTAAAATGCTTGGTACTTACGCAGCTGTATCTACTGAAGCTTTCCATATTTGCATCTGCGGAGTTATAATTGTTTTTTTTTTGTTTTTATAAGTTAATTGTATATAATTCGACTTTATTTGTAATACCTTACAAACATTATGGCTAATGAGTTAGACTGACTTATAATTGGGGGGGTTGCACAGCATGCCTCCGTGCGACGTGCACGGAGCCAGATTGTCGCACAGGTAGTTGACACCTCTGTTCCAGCAGAGGTTTTGGTTAAGGCCACGGCGCAAATACCTCTAATGCATAGTGGACACACGCTTTCCACTTCTACTTCTACTTCTTCATCCCGGAGGCGTCAGGATGATGGTGAGGGTACTTCATAGACGCCCCGTCGTCGGGATATTTATGCTTCTCTTGTGCCACCTCTAGCCGATGTTGGATCTCATGTGCCACCTGCTGATGGTGTTGGTTCTCTTGTGGTACCTCCTGATGTTCTTTGTCTTTCACCAAATGATTTTCTAACCTAGTTTTTTCTTACTTCTAGTGTTTTAGTTATTGGGCTTACTAATACACACCCCTTTATTATTTTTATTTTTCATAATTAGGCCTAACAATTATTAATTCATTATTCTACTAATAATTCAAATAACCCAATTAACATACTAACACTCAATTAAATAATTATCATACATCCGAATAACTAAATAATTAAATTAATAATAAAATAATTATTTAAATTAATAAATAAGAAAAATCAGGATGTTACAACTATTACTTTGGATGACATTTCATGCCTCCTGCATATACTTATCTGGGGTATCCTCCTTTGTCACGCTAGGATGACGATGGAAGTGAGAGAGGTTTTGATTGAGGAGCTTGGGGCTGATCCAGAGGAAGCGCTTGAGGAGGTGGAGAAGACATGTGGTGCACACGTGAAGTTTTCTTTCTTGATGCAGAGATATGATGTCGAGCTCCTTGCGGCACAGCAAGCTGTTGGTGACCCAGTTGAGGTGGAGATACACAGAAAGTGTGTGCTTAGGTTTTACTTCTTATTTCTATTTGTGTTGATTCTTTTGATGTCTATATTTTTATTACATTGATGTACTTTATTTTGATTACGTATATGACAATATTTGGATGATTTATACGATGTATATATACCATTGAATTTACATTACACTACTTTTATGTGCTATATTTTGATGTATTATTCTGTTGTTGCGCAAAAAATTAGAGTTTTAGAGTGAAATGTAGTTGATTTAAAATATAACATAATGTTCTGTAGGTACATCTACGAAATATTTTGTTTTTAAGACGTTTCGTAGATATATATACGGAATATTCCCTAAACTGAATTAATTTGAATTTTACCAATGTTCACTAGTTTATAATGTTTCCGTAGATGAAGCTCCGGAAAAGAAAAAAAAAACAAATTTTGGCACAAAAAAAGGTGCTTGCTCATGTGTATCTCCGGAATCAGGGGGCATAAATAGAATCACGCCAGGTACCTAAGAGTATCAAGGGATGAATTGAGATATTCTAAAAAAATCATTTCTTACTTCTTTTAAAAATCACTTTTTTTCTCTTTCAAATTTTTTATGACCCCCCGTTTTGAGGCTATGTTTGGCCATGTCATAAGAGAATAGTTAGATACAATTCCTTAGGTGTGGTTTGTACTATTTTCTAATGAAAATATGACAAGTGTATAATTTGTTCTTACATAATTTTCTCCTATTTTCATTTCTTAATCATGTTAAAGAACATTTGTCATATTTTCATTGACAAATAGCATAAATCACACCTAAAAAATTACAGGTAAGTTTTCTCCCTAGCAATACACCCCGACAACATTAAATATATTTAGATTTACATGTTACTTTAAAATAAATAATCATCATATAAATTTAATTGTATTAAATAATCATATTTAAAAAAATGACAAGTGAGACGGAAAAAGAAAGAAAAAGTTATTTGACATTTGAAAAAAGGATACGTAAAATAAATATTAATCATATAAATTCAAATAAAAATAATTATTAATTAAAATAAAATAAATATTATATTGATAGAAATCTGTGACATGAAATATTTTATTTAACTCTTACAAATAACATAATTAATTTAACTACAAAGATTTAAATTAGAATCTAATTGAAATGCACTTAGAGTGTAAAATGATTTTACACCATCAATTAATCATAGATTTTGAATATTGAAAGAAGTTTAACTTTTATTTTAACCACCTATAAAATAAAGCAAACGGATGATGATGATGAATTAGCACTATAAAACTTTTTATATTGATAATGCATAGTAATTAATCTATTTAAATTATTATACTTTAATAAAAATTTAGAAAATTTTGAAAAGAGATATAAATTTAAAATGATAATAATACAAGATACAAAAATTGTTTAAAAAAATGAAAGGCGAATGGGAAACTTGTCACTCAAAGTTGATCCCATATTGTGCTCACGTTATAAAGTTGATAAAATACTTTGATGAAGTCACTTTTCATCACATTCCTATAGAGGAAAATCAGGTGGCAGATGACTTAGCTACATTATCATCAATGTACAATGTGAATTTCCACAATGAAGCATCGGTCATAAAAGTGAGTCAAAAAGATGAACCTGCGCATTATCTATCAGCAGAAGAAGAATCTAATGACAAGTCATGGTCCTATGACATCAAAGGTTACCTTGAAAAGTAAGAGTACCCAACGAATGCTTCGATTGGGGATAAACGAATATTGAAAAGCTGGAAATAAGAGGAATTATAAGATGGTTCTACTCAGATGCGTGGATAGACACGAAGCAAACATGCTCATCATAGAAATCCATGAAGGATCCTTTAGGACCCATGCAATAGCTAAAAAGATCTTGAGATCAGGTTATTACTGGTTGACCATGGAAATGAATTGTTTTAATTAGGCCAAAACAAGTCACAAATACTAGATTTATGCAGATAAGGTGCACGTCCACCAACTCCTTTGAACGTCCTAACGGCACCATGGTCATTCTCTATGTGGGGAATAGATATGATCGGACTTATCGAACCCGAGACTTCAAATGGACATAGATTCATCCTAGTCGCCATATACTACTTAACCAAATGGGACAAAGTTGTTTCCTACGCAAACATAACAAAACAAGTGGTTGCTCGCTTCATCAAAAAGGAGATAATTAGTCGTTATGGGATTCCCAGCAAAATCATTACAAATAATGGGTAAAGCCTGAATAAAAAAATGATGAAAGAGTTATGCGAGATCTTCATAATTGAAAACCATAACTCATTACCATATAGGCCAGAGATAAATGACGCAGTCGAAGAAACATATAAAAATATCAAGAAAATCCTACAGAAAATGGTGAAGACTTACAAGGAATGAAATTAAATGCTTCCTTTCGCTTTGCACGAACATCCATTCATACTTCAATTGGGGAAATCCCATCCACTCTCGTATTCAGCATGGAAGCATTACTTCCTGTTGAAGTAGAGATTCCCTCGTTAAGGATCCTTATGGAGACCAAGCTTGAAGAATCGGGGTGGGTCCAGACAAGGTTCGATCAACTCAACCTTATAGAGGAGAAGCGCATGATAACACTATGTCATGGTCAGTTATACCAAAGACAGCTCAATAATGCATTTGACAAAAAGTTTCATCCTCGAGAGTTTCAAGAAGGTGATCTGGTACTGAAAAAGATCATGCCCCCTCACAAGTAATAAAGAAGCTGAAGGTGTTGGAAAATACGACGGAAAGGGTGGTGGTTGCTGGGTTTGAGGGCGACAATTTTAGAGAGTGGCGAGAGAGATAAAAAGAATTCTGATAAAAGAGAGAAAAAACATGTAAAATGAATTCTCTCATCAGATTCTCTCTTTTACTCATCTCATGTGCTTGTGGATGTCCAAGTGGCCTGCTCTATGTCACCCATTTGGTTGACTTGTTGCATTAACTTGGGGCACCTATACAGGGGTCCTAATCCTATCAACCATGAGTTGTATCTCTCCACCCTTGATTATATTGACACTCCCCTAGTCAGCTAATCAAACTTTCAAGATTGGAGTCAATCGTTGACTCTTTTGGGTCCTTTGACTAGCATTGACGGGCCTCCTCTTTAGGTCAGGTTATGTTTTTTTCTTGCCCACACCTCCATATTTTATGATCCCTGCTTGTTATATTTTATTTATTTCCTTTTTTACTTTTTTTGTTTGATGGGCCTTAAGCCCATACTTGTTTGCTTCACTCTTTTATCCCACGGGTTGTGTATGTACCCTCATCCCTTGATTGCTGCTTTTCTTTTATTTTTTCTTTATTTTTTATTTTGGTTTGTTAATTAACTTATTTAATTAAATAAAATGAAAATTTAGAATCAATCTTTCTTAACAAAAATCAAATCAAATAAGCTAAGCTGGAAAACAACAGTTGATACAGAGTGTTCTGTTCGCTATTTCAAACTTCTGGATGCAGGTTTTCCCTCTCCCCAAAAAAGTTATAAAGCATTTGGAAGCCATCGGTAGAAACTTTTTTTGGAGTGGTAAAGATGAGATAATTAAAAAGGCACATGCAGCATGGGACAAGGTGTGCAACCCTAAGTGTGATGGAGGACTAAACATCAACTCCCTTTTGGAATGGAACCAAGCAACTATGGGAAAGCTCCTCTAAAACATTCAAAGCAAAGCATACAAGCTTTTTGGGGAAAACGAATTAACACTTATTACATCAAAAATCATGATGTCGGAAATGGAAAACTCCTCAACATTGTTCTTGGATACTGAGATTTTTTTTTAAAATTAGAGAGAAAGTTTAACAAACTCAGTATTGGGAGGAAGTCATTCTTAGAGGTAAATACCAGACGCCGGCGTTGTGTAAAGAACTGAGAGGTGAAAAGGAGTATGTTCACTGGAAAAAATCTTCTTCTGCAACCCAGCTCGACCCAAGTCTATTTTCACTCTTTGGCTCACTCTAAATGGGAGACTTGCAACAAAAGAAAATTTTAAGAAGTTTGGAGTGACATATGATGGAAAGTGTGTATATTGTGATCATAATGAAAACGTGGACCGCCTCTTCTTTGAATGTGCAAACACAAGAAAAATTTGGAAAGCAATTCTGAATTGGATTGGTTTTTGCAGGAATACTACAAGTTGGAGCATGGGGAGAATTTGGATCGTTAATGAAACCAAGGGGAATGGATGGGGAAGAAAATTGCTTAAACTTGCTACAATTGAGACAATCTATGAAATTTGGAGAGATAGAAATGCTACAGTGTTTTTGCAAAAGGGTACTGTTTTAGACTGGGCCGAGATTAGGCCCAATGCAGCTTCGGCCCACTTGACCTTCGAGGCCCAAACCAGGTTGCACTCTCCATCCAGCTTAATGGTGCTCGTCACCTCCTTGCTCGGCATGGGTGCTCCCTGCTGACATCTCCGCTGAGGACCATGCTCTCCGCGAGCGCCCTCCTCGCCGAGGACCTTGCTCCTCGCAGGACTCCTTCATATCCAATCCTCCGAATACTGCGGAGTCCACGTGGCCCCTACAAGACCGCGTCTCCCTTGGATTCCGGAGCGGTTAACCAGGACAGAGGGCATCACGCACCTCCGATATTTCCGCCCAGGAAACCTGGCAGTCTCCTAGTTGGGCCTGGGAATCCAGCCCACTAGCGTGATCATGGCCCAGCGCTGGGGGCTATAAATACCCTCTTTCATTAGAGGGTCAGGTATTCAATTCTTTCTAACCTCTAGCTTGTACTTGCTCTCCTTTGCTCCTCTACTCACTTTGGCATCGGAGTACCTTGCAGGTACACCACCCCCCTCTCACTTCACGAAGACCCAGCATCCAAGCAGGCCTTGACGACTCTTCTGATCAGGTACGATCAGGTACTAATAAAGATATTCAAGATAACATTAGACAAAACATAGTCACTAGATGTGTTATGCATAGGGACCTTAGTAATCATGTAAATGTTGGTACTTTATGCATAGATTAGTGTGATAGGTTGGTGGTTTTGAGCTTTAGCTCTTGAGTTTATATGCTCTGCCTGGTTCCAATTGGATCGACTGTGTTTTCCTGCTTTAGGTAGTAAAATTTATTTGTACCCGAAAAAATAATATTAATAATAATAATAATAAATATAAGAAAATATAAAATCTAATTCAAACGTCAAAAATAACTTAAGGGGGTCTGTTTGGTTCAAATGAAGGGGAGGAGAGGAATAGATTTTAATGGAGGGGATGGAAGAGGAGGGGAAGTGAGAGATATTTTTAATCAGATAAGTGTTTGATTCAAACGAGGGGACGGGAGGGGAAAATAGGGGTTTAAATTAAAAAAATATGTTTGGTTTAAGACAGGAGGTAAGGGTTTTACTAAAAATATTCATTTTTATCATTATGATCTTATATAAGTGATATGATATTCAAATGTGAAAAATTCATACATATTTTTTGGTAATAAAATTTGAGCGTTTCTTAATCCACCTCTTGATACTCTTAGGCACCTAGTGCATTTCCATTATATGCCCCAAATTTTCGGAAATACATATCAGGAAGCACCTTATTTTAACCAAATTTTAGTTTTTTCTGAAGCTACATCTACGAAACATGTCTTTCTTGAATAAAAAAAAGGTGTCCGGAGTTTCATCTCCAAAAACAGGAGGGTATTTTTGGAAGTGAACATTGTGCTTAAGAACTCCAAGGGGCGGGGTAAGAAACTCTCTAAAATTTCTAATATTAAGTAACTAAAAAATTATAATTTACTATATAACGTTTAAAAATTAAGTATATTTTATTATGATTATGGCTCTCTGACAAAAATTAAATTATATGATGATAGTAACATTTAAATTGTGATGAATCTTCCAAACAAACAAATACATAAAATAACTAATTATTAAATATTAAGAGTTAAATTTTTTTAATAAAATAATTAGACAAAAAAATTAAAATGAATGATTTATAATTTAATATAAAAGAAAATATGATAGGATATATAATAAAATTAGAAGAAAAACAAACATAAAAAATTAAAAAACTCTAAAAAAAACAAAAAAGAAGTGCGATGAGTATGATTTATATTAAATACAAAAAATCAAAAAATAATTTGCAGCGGGAGAATAGTTATAATAAGTTTATGAAATCAATCGAGAAAAATTACTCAGAAGAGAATAGTAACACGAAAGGAAATGAATAATTTTAAAATATTAAATATTAAATAGAAAAATATTTTAGTAAATATAATAGCTCTCCGACAAAAATTAAACTATACGGTGAAAATAACTTTTAAATTGTGATGAATCTTCTAAATAAACAAATACATAAAATAATTTATTATTAAATAATAATAGTTTAAATTTTTTAATAAAATGATTAGACAAAAAAATTAAAATGAATGATTTAAAATTTGATATAAAAGAAAATATTTTAAAAAAATCTAAAAAACAAAAAAAGAAGTGCAATGATTATGATTTATATTAAATAAAATTAATAAATGATTTGAAGGTGGAGAATAATTATAATAAGTTTATGGAATCAATTGAAAAAACTCACTCATAAGAGAAGCTTTAACACGAAAGAAAATGAATAATTTTGAAATATTAAAATTAAACAGAAAATATTTTAGTAAATATAATAATTTTTTAAATATCAAAATACATATTCCCTCCCCTTCCCTCCAAATGCCCCAAATCCCCCAAATTCAGAGGAACGGAAAAAGTGTGTTTTTGAATGATTTTGCTCTCCTCCCCTCCCTTCTCCTTATGAAATTTGAATCAAACATATTTAATTAAAATTTTCTCCTCCCCTCCTCTCCCCATCATCTACCCCAAACCAAACACACCCTAACTGATCAACAACTTTCTTAGTTTTTAAGTTTTTGTTTACATTAAGTATGGTGCATCCTGATGCTATCCTGAAATTTATTGTGTCTCAAGATACTTTACCCGTCCTATTGAAGGATCTAGATATTCATAATCATTTTATAAGTGACAAGAGTATGCATTTTATGATGACATGCTGCAATGGGTTCATACAAAGGCTGCCAAACTTGGGTTTTGTGTTGTGATCGGAAGGTACGATAGTGATTCGGATAGATGAAGTGCATTTGTGACATTGAGATGCAAAATAAGTGGTAAATATATACTTCCTCTCAGAAATTTCAAACAAGATGAAATCAATTCAAGAAAATGTGAATGTCCATTTAAGTTGTATGGTTATCGGTTGGCAAATAATAAATGGATATTTAATGTGATATGTGGTTTACATAACCATGATTTATGTGCAAAGTTAGTCGGTCATCCAATTCCAAGAAGAGAAAGAATGTGTTTCCGACATGACATTGAATTTGGTACCTCCCAAAAACATACTTGCAACCTTGAACCGCAAAAGACTCGGGAATATCTCAAATGTCAAGCAAGTGTACAATAGGCGTTATCAATACAAATGAGTGCTTATGGGGATATAATCGGAATGCAACACCTCTTGAAATTTCTAGATGATAACAATTACGTATCTAGGCACCGAAGATGCGAGGATGGAGTAACAGTAAAAGAAATATATATTGGACTTATTTTAATTTCATAAAATTGTTCAATATGTTTCTCACTGTGTTTATAATTGATTCAACATATAAGAGTATCAAGAGGAAAAAGAGGAAAATTTTTGTATTTCTAGAGTGCGAAAAAGAGGAAAAAATTTGTTTGGGCTTTAGAGGTTTGTCGGTCAAAGTTGAAGGACCAAGAAGAAATACCGAAAGTAGTTATTACTGACCGCGATACCGCTTTAATGAATTTGGATGCAAAGGTATTTCCTACTTCTTATGCATTACTTTGTAGGTATCACATTACAAAGTGGGCGTTATTGTGGAGAAAATTCTGGATGCATGGTATGTTATAATAAATGCATCTAAAATAGTCATATATGATGATGTTGTTATACATTTCAGGAAGGTGTGCATGAAATATCATGATTTACTAAAATATGTTGAAAGCACAATTTTGGACCAGGTAAAAGAGAAGATTGTTTGTGCTTGGGATGATTAGGCTATGCACCTTGAAAATACAACAACAAATCGAGTTGAGTTTGATCATGCTTGTTTGAAGAATTGGTTGGGAAATAGTAAGGGTGATTTGTGTGCGGATTGAGAATTTGTGAATCAAATGATACAAAACCAGCATAATAAGATACAAAAATCATTTGGTCGTAGTATAACAGTGTTGGAACACACGTTCAAAGACAACACTCTATATTCTCATTTGATCGGCAACATATCTCGATGAGCTCTAAATTATATTTTTCACGAAGTCAAATGAGTTGGTAATTTAGGTTCAGATAGCTCAAACTATGGTTATGCACTGGTGAGAACATATGGTATTCCATTTGTTATATCTAAGAAGGTGAAACTTGATAGCCTGATATGAATGGACGAAGTCTGCAGTTATTGGAAGAGGCTCAGTTTTGATGATGGCGGTGTTATGAAAGACATTAAATCGAATATCTCCATCTTGATTGAATAGGAAGCGATACAAGAAATATTTTTAAAGGCCGATGACAACACGAAACTCCACATTAAAGAGCAATAGGGGAAGATTGCATTTCCGGGGACCAAGGACTTGAAACCATCCTCTCAACCGGTAAAAACAAAAGGAGCACCTAAGAAGGTCAAACCTACACCGAGTGGCAATTCAGCATTGAGGAGTCCATCATATTTTAAACATGTTGACAAACTTTTTCTTGATTCTCCGACTCCAGAATCTCAGAAAAGTGTTTTCAAAGGAGCTCGCATTAGCAAACCACCTCCTACGTCGCCTTCATGAAAAATTCCATTCATTGAGGAGATGTTGGTTTTTATGCACAATTACATTGAACGGATCGTCAATGTCAAAGGTGACGGTAACTGTGGTTTTCAGGTTGTTTCTGCTTTACTCGGCAAAGGGGAAGAGGATCACTCACTTGTTCGTCGTACTCTTATCCAAGAGTTGAGAAGCAATAAAGAGTTATATACACGGGTGTTTGGGAATAAAGAGAAAGTTGAAGAAATTTATCACTCTCTTGTACCTTGTATTAATGGACATGCACAGGAGGATTAATGAATGTGCTTCCTTGAGATGTTTCATCTCATAGAAAATGCGTATGAGAAAGTGTGTATTGATCTTACAAGATACAGTTTTTCAAAAACTTTTTACCCACTTCCCACTGCTCCACC
Organism: Vicia villosa; assembly: GCF_029867415.1. Classification (NCBI taxonomy): domain Eukaryota; kingdom Viridiplantae; phylum Streptophyta; class Magnoliopsida; order Fabales; family Fabaceae; genus Vicia; species Vicia villosa. The sequence continues at coordinate 82,495 of NW_026705116.1, read as the reverse complement.
ATCAAATTCCAGTGATCGTATCATCTATGTTGGGTGGGTTTCAAATCTGCATCATTTTGTTCAAGTGTGTTTGAAATCGGGATGCCCTATACCACTTACATCGCCGGAGTGGGTTGCTCATTATACAATCAAATCTGAGACTTGGTCTGACTAATTTATTGAAAGGATGCAAGAGTACACCAAATTGAGCAAGATTGAAAAACAAAAAAAATAAAGAAAAGTCAAAGGGTGTATCACTTATAGATTTGACCGGCGACAATTATTTTGGTTAAGTAGTTATTTATCATTTTATTGTAAGTGGAATTTTATTAATATGTTATGATGTCTAATATATACATTTTGTAGTTTGTCAAAAAAAAAATTGCATGCAATACAAGTTTTTGTCTATTCTATTTCTGTTTGCAATGCCATGGAAGATTCCGAAAATACATCTTCGAAATAAAGGAATAAAGGGTGGTTCTGAAGTTACATTTCTGAACGTTTTCTGTCACAATATAGGATTTGGGAGGTCCATGTTTCCTCCAACTACTATAAATAGGCTCACTTGGCATATTGTTTCTTACCAAAAATCAAAATGAACATCATTTGACATCGCTGGAATTGTTCACTTTACCGACAATACACCAAAAAGTAACATTGATATCAACGTCCACCTGAATTTTATGATATCAATGGTATTTTGATTTTGTCAAATTGGTGTTTTTCAATTATGTTTTTCTACTTTCTGATATGCAAAATTTCAAAAATAACCATCCGACAGTATTATGGATTTACATCTCCGGAAAAATTAGTGTTTTAGTAAATATTTAGTGCACCGGAGATACATCTCTAAAATCCAAGTATTTTCGCGAATTGCACTAAAAAGTCATGGGGTGCATTAAGAAATTTTCTATATATTTTTGTTTTAAAAATCTTGGAAACAAAATCAACACACATGCTGAAAACATATAATATTGCATATTCCAACCCGCTCCTAAGGACATTAAATTAAATATTTCACAACTTTTTACCATCTCAACTTCATTGACAAAACTGCTTCTCAAACTATAAAAATAAGGTAATATTACTACAGTTGTACACAACAAAAAGTAAAGGCCCCTCCTCAACCTCAACTTCCTTTTCCCTCCCCTTTCAGAGTTTAAAACTAGATCGTGGCTAAATAACGGTGTCAGATTATATGTGATAACTCGTACTGCTGCTTTGATAGATTTATCATTTACATTATGGCACATATAATCACAAAAATTCAAAAGTAGCACGCCATAGCTGCAATGTTGGGTAAATTTAGATATGCCTATACAAATGGCCTGTGCCTCAACTTATAAAGAATTAGTCGACTAACACTCGACAACTTCCTTAAAAAAAATATGTCACAATTATCATTCCATTATAATGGGGCCTACAGATGAACGGAACATATTACTCAGGGCAAGCTGAACTTCTCCAGAGGTGTGTTCACTCCTCACAAGATCAACCAATAGTTGAAAGAACCGTGGAACATACTTCCGGAATGAATCTTTTTCCAGACCAGCCAAACCTTGCAGTGCTGAGATGACTAGAGATGTCCTAGCAGCTATTTCCTCTTTCTTTGTTGAACTCAGAGGGAGCTTTCTTCGTAGCACTGGCTGTGCGTCAGACTTGTGAAATGTGGATACAGAGCTTGCACAATTTAGATATATGTCTAATACATTTTCACATACACTTACTAACTCTTGTTCTAGATCTATCTCCTTGTGCACAAAATAATGATCGTCGTGTAAGTTTTGTAGAAAGTTGAGGTGATTTTGGAAGGCCTCGTTTTCAAAATGAACCACGGGCGGGGCAGATAATTCCAAGATAGAGCAAGCTTTTTGCAACTTTTTCAGCAGGATTGCCTCTCTGTTCAATTGTCGAGCATGCAAAGCAACTGATGAATATAATTCAATAAGGACTCTGATGTTGTCTGCTGATAAGGATTGCTGGTGTTTTCTGTATAGATCAGTTGTAACCTGTGATCAGAATACAAAAAGCTGCCGTCAAGATGAACTCATGCAAAGATGAAACTTATAAGTGATTGACTATTTTACATTATGAACTTCCATGCATGACAAAGATATGTTGACATAAGAGCAACCACCACAAAAATGGAGTGTTCAATCTCCCTATTTTACCCATGATATGGTGTGCAACCTGGCCATTAACAACGTGTGATCCGAGAAGATAAGGACAGAGCTGTATCAGGAAGGGGAGGCGAGTTGAATGGTGGCAATGACAATAAAAGACAGAGATACTGACAATGGTAGAGGGAAAACTAGGGTTTAGGAGGAAAGATTTTGTCATGCAAGTGAGAAGACAAGAATGGCGAAACAAAGTATAGCAACTAAAACTAACTCCATATCCTAAGGAAAGTAGCAAGCCTAGTTTATGATAGAGATGAAAAAAAAGACAGTTAAGGATAAATATCGACCACAAAGTATAAGAAAAGGACAAAATCTTATCATGCTTTTATGTTTAGTTGAGAAAGAGCAAGAAGTAAACCTGTAAAATAAGTAGCTGCATAGCAATATGATTCTTTGTTCTTGAGACAACATATGTGGCCGTTTGCAGATTGTCGTCATCAAACTCATCATTTGTCAAATCATGATCAGAAGACTGTGAAAATTTAAGTACTTCAATATTACTCATGGTTCTCAAAACCTTTATGAATCCAGGCACTGTTGATGTAGCTGCATCTTTCAAACACAGAAAAATCTCTTTCCATTCTTCTTCTGAAAGCCTGTTACCAAGGTCACCTGTGAGACGCACTAATCCAGCAACTCCAGTACTAGCTGGACCCTGAACAGGACTTCTAATGAACCCTGTCAGTACGGACACAACACCTGGTAGCTGAGACCTCACCATATCAAAGAAGGTGACAAATAAATCTATTAAACATTCTGCTGCTACCGGAGAAGTCTCAGAATCCCATGTGCCTCCTTCGGTATGCACAGATACTGAAGATGAACAATGACCCTCTGATATATTCATGTCTCGCTTTCCACATACCGAATTATATACAGGAAAAACAACAGAACAGAAAATGCTATTCCAAAATGTGCGTGAAAATAGATGACCATGATCCTTCAAAATGTTAAAAAGAACCTCCAAAGAACTCTTTTTGATAGCTGATCTTGGATCAGAAGTTAATTTTGACAACCCTGCAAAAGAAACAAAAAAATTTACTTCAAAACAGAAAGCACAGACAGGGTTTACAAAACAATTGACATATATCCTAACACAGAAAGACTGGGGTTATCCAATGCTGCACAGAGTGAATGGAAATAACTTCATGTTTACTTTTCTGACACTAACTAGGAGCTAAGAATACACAGATCTACCTTCTTTATTAAGAGAAGTGCAGTAGGCAACTCTGTTGACCTACTGCAGCAATCATCACTCGATTTTAACACAAAATTTAATGTAAAGCTTACAGATACATTATGGTAAGGGAAGCACCAACATGGTTACAACTTACAAGCAATAGACATCTCAGATTTATGCAGGCAATCAACCAAACAGATTACACAATTTATCGGGGCAAGAATTTGCTTTACTGTCCCTCATGCGTAGTGGTGTAGAAACTGTACAAAACATCTTGCCCCATAGCAATTAATAGCATGTGAAGGCATCTTACCTGATAATAAAGGAATCCAAAAGGACACGTGATCATCGTTATCGGTAAGAGCTTGTACATCAGAAACACCATTTGTTAATATAACTGATGAGCCATCAGCACTACTCTTCTTATTGCATACAAGTCCTCCATCAGCAAGTCTGACTGCACAGAAACGAAGAAATGCAATTGCATTGAGGCTAACATCACTATTGAACCGGCTATTCGTAAATGTCAAAAGGCATCCAACACAATCAGTGAAGGTTGTTGTTTCCGTCTCAGTAATATAAGGAAAATATTCACGCACTATTTTCTCCATAGTCTCAAAGGCTAACAATACAATATTCTTCCGCTCATCAGCTGCCGCAGCTGTAAAAACCTGAGACAAGAAAATTGCATGATAAGTCCAAATATTTCCATGCCTTAAACTATCAAATCCTTACAATAAGACATGCATATGATTACAATTTTGGTCTTTTATATGAAGCCCATATCTGAGCATTATGTAATAGGTGAACGTACTACATGTCATTGCATCAAAAATTTGTTGAATATTAAACTTCTATGTTGTTCTAGATTGTCGAAAAACCATTAATAGTTAGACTACATAAGTGTTCTTCATGCCCTTTTTCTTGTTTGTATCCATTTTTCTTTTTAACAAGTTTAAAGTGTGCAACTTTTATTGACAATTTTACAATTTTAGTGTTAAGGTTATTAGAATATGCTTTGGACTTCCTAATTTACCAACACACCAAAAAAAAGAGAGAGAGGTGTTCAAACATATATTATGTGTATAAGTATTTCTGCATTATCCTTACTAGAAATGCTTATATAACAAACTTTAGATTTTAAGAAATGCAATAAGGAGGATTTCTTCCTAAACCCCTTTTTGTTCAAATATGTAACTTAAATATATGCTCAAATACAGAAGAAAAAAAAGCATGCATAATCAAATGTAAAGAATAATAAACAAACACAAATTTTCTGTCTTATTTAATTTTGCTTTTTGTCACTAAACAGATACAGTTCAGCAATACTTGACGATTTAAAACTTGAACTTCCTACCAAATAATTTAAAACCATGACCAAAGCTATAACTTCAACATACCATAAAAACACTTTTCCAGCCAGATTTCACATTACTGACACGGCTAAGGACCATCTGTGAAATACAGCGAACTATTAATTCTCTAATTTCAGTTGAGTTGCTTTTCTGCATGACAATCACAAATGGTCTGAGAAATTCATTCTGGAAGTTATAATTAGCCAGCTCCTCGCGCTCCAAAAATTTCATTGCAAGTTGTCGTAGTGAATCTATCGCAAAAATTGCAACTGACAGGTTTTCTGACAATCCAACTGACACAAAGAAGTCGGATAGAACATTCCATATGCGAGACCATACTAATCTAATGCGGTTCATATTATAATGCCTGCAAATGTAATCATATTCTGTTCATAACTTAAAACAAATTGAATTTCAGTTAAGAATTTTAATCACCTGTGTGCAAGAGAAGAGAACTTAAAAACATCAACTATTAAAGAAGAGAATTTAACAATGAACATAAGTATTTACTGTCGGAGATATGAATTCATTCTTGAGTTACACCAAACATTTGGTCCTTGATATGGTATTAGAACATCAAGGACCTAGTAGTTAGGTAGGATGCCAACATAAAACTGGCATGTACATTGTCTGTACAGCTGACACTAACTAACTGATACATCAGCTTAACTAAGTGTTAAAATATATACTCTCATACAGGCCACACCTTCAATCGGCGACACTAAATTTTCCGAATAGCAGCCACCAGTAGCTTCTCACCACCACTATAGCACACTATTAACAAAGAAATTTTTTTTTTCTTTGGGCGTTCATTCAAACATAACAAAAAGAATATCACAAACCTTGGACCATGGAGATTGAACAGACTGAAAACTCAAATCTTCCATCTACTAAATCATTTAACTTACTTGTAAAAGACAATACTATTTCAAGAAAACATAAAAGGCCCAAGCCAAATCTTAATTGCTCTCTTGTAAATTTCATCTTTCATTTATTACCATTGTAATTTCCATGTATATAAGTTAAGCAAGCATGCTGCTGAGTGCTAAGCAATTCAAGAACATTCAGCAAAACCCTACTTTTCTGTTTATTGTTTTTCACAAAAATATTACTTAAAGAGGACTTAATGTTGCAAAAAAGAGCACCACCTATCGCATATAAGGGGAAAGAAACTTACGCAATTTCTACTATTTTAGTGAGGCCAAATACACGAGGGTCTGTTGGAGACTGTAACTCGGAGATGGAAACTTTGCAAAGAGCTTTCACAAATGCTACTATTGCTTCGCCATTCAACCCTTGACTATGAGCAAAGACATGGTTCAATTCAAAGTTTCCAATTTGATCCAGTAGATTCAAGTTAGAGATGAAACTATTTATCTGTTCCGGTGTTACCAATGTAGAGGGTTTTCCCCCAACACTTGTACTATCATATGGACTCCCACGAACGATAGCCATCATGGCTGGATTCTGGAGAGTTCCTTTCTTGAAAGAAGAGAAAGCTAATGTTTTTGGTGTTCTTTCCTCTGTTTCAGAATTAGCTGAAGTGAAGAAGGTTGCATCACTTGGAGCGCCCTCACCTAACAATTGCAAATGCTCAATTCGGGAGAGGCATGTTAATATGTGTTCCCATGCTTCTTGTAGATGATCACCGTCTTCAATAGCAATCGATATTATTGCCTGTAGAAAATTAAGATGTAGAATATATATAAGCAAGATATATGCATCATATAAAATGAGTCACATGCATGATAAATGCAAAACAAAAAAGAATGTAATAGCCGCATTATATTATCAAAAAGGATTTCGAATAGAAGCAACCCATTCATTACTTCTTTCTTATATAATTACAATATTGCTAGAATGAGATCAATATATGATTTACTAATCAAAAGCTCAAAACATCATTAAAATAACAGTGACAGCATGTATTTTGAGGTTTGATTTGTTGTGCCTATAGGCACTGTAAGGATGGGGAAAAAAAGTCATTATACATGTTGGTGGAGAATAATTTGCTTGGAGTAGTTTCAGCAACAACCAAACTAAGATTCATTCACCTTGACAGCATCAACATTTTTCTGTTTCATATCACCAGCACAATGCAGATAAGTAAATTTGGCAACAGATGTAACAAAAGCATCCCTTTGAGTCTGCATGCCCATCACAGCAGTAATATGCACAGCATGTCGAAATCCCTGTAAGGATTGAGAAGTAGCTACCCTGTCATCACTCTGGTCAAGTGTTACACTGAATGCAGCCAGCATAGGACCCCAACATACTTCCACCATAAACCTCAATATAGCCACGTCTGTGACAACATGATAAGCCGATCTGCAACAAGAGATAAATAGAATGTCTTACTAGGGAAACAAATTGATGGATGTGAGTCACTTATTTCATAAATAATCTAGCGGATAGCGAAGAAGAAAAGAAAATGCACAAATGGAAAGGATGTACGATGCAGAGCCAATATACAATCACAAATACTCTCTCTGTAACAAGTTAAAAGGAAATTTTGGCTCATTAACTAGCAACAAAATATATGTAAAAGTGGACTCTTTTCTTCATATTTACTGATATTAACCTAAAAATGGCCTTTAGTTAATTTTAGTTTCAATAAACTAATTAATTGAAACAAGTTTTCATAAGATTAGTGCTTCTAATGGATAGTTGAACAGTCATTGAAGAATAAAGGATAGTATTCATAGTATTTAATATTTGATAGGATCCTAGTTTCCTTAGATAGCTCATTCTATCTTAATTTCATCCTAATATTATGTGATTTTGATTAATTTGTCTCTTGTATACTTGTAAATCTCTTATGAATAGTATGAGAAAGAACCGAATTAATTTGGCTAAAACAATTACCTTGAGTTTGGTTTGGGAAGCTTAGTAGAGTTATCTTTCAATTTGGCATGATTTGTCATTGTTATTACATGTGATGATGAAGAAGGCATTAAACAACTGAAGCAACACTTGTTTAGACATTTTAAGACCAAAGATATTGGTCATTTGCAATATTTTCTTGTAATTGAGTTGCTCGATCAAAAACAAGTATTGCCATTTCTTCAGAGGAAATATGTTCTTAACATTTTGAAGAAAAGAGGGATGCTTCATTGAAAGTCTGTCAGTACTCTTATGGACCCGAATGTGAAGCTTATACCTAATGAGGAGGAGCCCTATCAAGACCCCAATCGGTATCCAATATTAGTTGGGTATTTAAACTACCCCACTATGACCATGCCAAAACATTTCATTTCCAGTTAGTGTCAGTAGTCAGTTTCTCAATTCACCGTGTTAGTCTTTGAAATGCAATCGCTCGGATCCTAAGATACATCAAGGGATCACTACGAAAAGGGCTTCTTTATATGGACGGCCCCACTAATATTCTTGGATATTCTGATGCAGGGTCAAGCACCGAAGCAGAATACAGTGTTATGGCTAATGCAACTTGTGAACTTGTATGGTTAAGGAATTTGCTTCAGGAGCTTAAGTTTTTGGGAGATAGCTCCTATGGAACTTGCTTGTGACAACCAAACAGCTTTCCACCACTCGTCAAATACAATCTTTTATGAGAAACTCAATTTGTAGAGGTTGATTGCCATTTCATTTGGGAGAAGATTTTATCGAGCGTCAACAAGACTTCCTTTATGGGGTCCTAGGATTGCTTACATATGTAACGGGCTTGATGCATCTGACATATATGTTCAAGCTAGTGACATATATGTTCCAGCTTGAGGGGGAGTTTATTATTAGATTTATTCGATAGGATATCCTAGTTTCCGTAGATAGCTTATTATGTCTTAATTTCATCCTAATATTAAGGGATTGTGATTACTTTGCCTCTTGTATATATACTTGTAAATCTCATATGAATAATATGAGAAAAGATCGATTCAAATGATAGCATATGCTTTCTTTGAAAATTGGCCGATCTTGAATAAGTTTAGCAAATTCAACCGGCACCAAGTTTAAGTCCAGGAAACAAAATTGTGAAAGTAAACTAGAACATTAACAAAGAGTTAAAAAAATTGTGCCGAAAACCTTAGTTGAAATGAAAAGCTGAGGAAGATAAGAAGTTCAAAAAAATTCTGTTGAAAATTTAGAAGGAAGATGCTTTCTTGATAGCAAATACTTAATGGTGAGAACATGAAAAAAGTTTGATTTTCATATTAAATGTCCAATTTTTTTATGAAATTAAAAAAATGAAGCGTAATTTAGGTAATAAAGTTGATTTTTTTAAAAGTTTAATAGAGGTAAATGAGAATAACTAATTATCTTAATGTGTGTGAAGTAGTTGATTTTTCTAATAATTTGTTGGGGAGAGTATACATAAACAACTAGTCAGCAACAACAATATCATTTCATTAATCATCTCTGCAGATATATCACTATAACTTTCTTAAGCCTCCCAAAACCCTCATACACTCATGACCAAGACCCTTCGCTAGGTTATCAGGCTCTCCAACTTATTTCAAAGCATATCGCCAACTTAAGTATGTGATAAGAATAGACGCTTATCACATTTCTTTGTACAAGTGTTGGCTATAAGAAAAGTTAAAGTTAAAGCAACATAAACAAAAGTTGTATACTTACTTCCCAAGATCTAATCCCCATGCAAACCCCCGATATTCTATAAATACTCTCACCCAAAGACCCCATTAAGATCTACTAGGAGAATCTTTTTCTTAAAATGGTATTGCCTGACCTAAATCTTACGAATTGTCCCAAAGTATGTGTTCAATAAAAGACATCTGGTGAAAGATTCAAGGTAGCTTAGTTAAGTGAAAATCTATATAAATCAAACAAACAGCACGCATTCTATACGGAAAAAGGGTTTATCAGGTATAGTCTTGCAACTGAAAAATTCCACAAAAACAATCCAAACATTGAGTAATGTTGAATATCTTAGCTTACTCTGATTTTCGTGAATTTGATTTGAACTGCTCCTGAATATGCCGAATGAGAAGCCCATTTGCACCCACTGCTTTTTCCTCATTTTGCTTCCAGTTCACAAGATTGAGTATACCATCCAATCCCAGCAATCTATTAAAGCTATTTTCTTGCTTACCCTGAGGTGCAGAAGAATCAGCCTTCATCTTAATTTCGTTTCTAACAATTTTATCATAAAGGGCCCCAAGATATTCCTCTGGTAAATCCTTTCCATCATCAATTCCTCGGTTGTTTCGGATAAAATCAGCCTTTGTCATCTGAAAAGCCATTAACACAGAATGTGCACAAAATCCCGGTCAAACCCATATCCAACACCTTAGAATCACAAAACAATATATCCTGAATTTGTATTGTCAATTGTAGAAGAATTACAATTGATGTAACTTATTATTATTCATTACCTTAGAATCACAAAATAAGATATCCTGAATTTGCAATGTCAATTGTGTAAAAGAATTAAAATCATACTTTGTCAAAATCAATTACAAAAGTTTATAACACATGCTAGCTCGTCATGTTCACTCAGATTCCTTAACACAAATGATGTAATTATTTATCATTATTATCACAGACCTAGTTAAGAAGATAAAAGAAATAGAAAGAGGAAACAATTTATATTTTAAAGATTATTGAAAATACTGAATTGCATTGCTCTGTTGGATAGTTCTGCATGGTACAAAACATATTTTTTAATTTTCATCGGTCAAATAATTTGGAAAAGAATGCTCAGAGTGAGCATGTCACATAGCATACTCAAACCATTGAGCCTTAGACATAAATATTGAAGATTAAGTTGGGGCAAACCTTATCTTTCACCATATTATTATGAGCGTCTGTATTAAGCATTATTACAGAGTAAGCAAGAACGTAGGCTGTATCTGCACTGCTGAAAGAACTAGGGCTGCATTTACAAAAGCGCTCAGCAAACTTCTCCATAATGCGATCAATTTTCTGTGCCTCACCAGGCAACCTAAAGCCCTGAAGAAAAAACCGTATAGCTTCACCAAAGTCCATCCCTTTGAAGTTAAAGGAATCTACATAAGCATGCATAACTTTCAGAGAAAAATCCTCCCTTTCCCCCAAATAGTCACCAATCTTGGCCTCGTCAAGGCCACCAGTATTCTTAAGGAACAGAGCCACTTCTTCTGGAGAACTACCAATTTTTTTGTTGCTTATCAAGAATTCAACACCCTTGGAAGGTTTTCTGTTAAAAAGTGATATACCTTTCTGCATTTAACCCAGAAATGCATCAGCACATAATATGGAAATATTAAGCTAAGGAAGATGAAATTATGCATGAATTGAACCCATTATTGGAGCATGAGGGGAGATGAAAAATAATTAGACATAACACAGATATGTTTTTTGTGTAAAATGAAGCGATCATTTCTCAATGCTATGTATATATGATACTTAGCAATATGACAATATAACAACCTGAAGCTCAGCTTTATATAACCGACGCTGCTCTAATGTGGCGGCGTCTGAAAATTCAGAATTTCCATCGGGGTGTAGCTCAAGATCAGAAACATTTCCGTCTTCTCCATTCAGAGTTAGCGGACTCTCTCCTACGCTGGTGCTTTCAGGGCTCTTTACAAGATCCAAGTCTCCTGGCCTTATCTGCTGGTCCATCCATGCTCCCATTGACTTAATGATGCTGACCAAGCAATTCACAGATTCATGTCGGAAAGTAATATCTTGTGCTGGAGACAAAGATGTGGTCGACCCCGTAGGTGGTCCCAAAGCAGTTTTTAGAAGACCATTGACTATCCTGCAAATATCTAAGGAATTATAAGTGTTTAAATACTAAAACATGATGCAGAAATCAAACATAAATAAAGGAAATATGAACTTTGGTGAAGTTGTATTGGAGCCCCATGTTGTCCAGGTTCCTGAATATGTCGAGTTAACTGCTGCCAACACTGTTTGTAGGCTAAAAGACGTATAATATAGGCTAAAAAAGGTACTATGTGGGCCAAAACAATTACCATGAGTGTGGTTTGGAAGATCCACAAAAGTTGTGGTAAGTTTAGGCTTCAGACAAAGCCAAAGAGACCATACTCTATTTATCAAACACTCTAAATCAAGGAGAGTAACGGTGTTATTGGTGCATGTGGACATTGTCAAGAGATAACGACAGCAAAATATTACTAAAGCATGATACCTTTCAAATATGTTTGAAGCATCCACATCACAATCATAATTAACAAAAATGTCAATAATAATCTGAGGATCTTGGGATAATTTGTCCAATAAGTTCAGGACAGTCATTTTCTGCAGAAAACTGGGCTGAAGCACATTCTCAAGTACTCGGAGGATAAGCATGGGAAAAAACATGCCGATTTCTTTTTTCAAGCATGATCTATATTTTGATAACAAGTTCATGAAAATGGAACACTGGAGCTGAAAAATGGCCATTGCTGAAAGAGCGCTGTTCTTTAATAATGACAAGCAAAGATACTGCTTGATGCCATTGAGAAACCTGCACTATGTAAAAGAAAATATAGATGACATAAATATTGATTATCAATTATATAGGAAAACGAAAGATCTTGGGGGAATTAACCCCTTTATGTTTGTGAAATAAATATACTCCAACACTCGGGATAAAATAGAAACAGAAACTTCAAGATTCAACCAGTAATGAAAGATACAAAACTGTAGCAAGGCTGTACAGTCTCTCTTTATATAACAAATTGCAACCCCTTTAAACTATGTTTGAGAGTTTGGAGGAGAGGAGAGGAAAGGGCTTTAGGGGAGGGGAGGAGGGCAAAATAGAGAGAAACCTTATACTTTATTTGAGAGTGATTTTGTAAAGAATAATAAATAAATACTTATGATTAATATATTTTTTATTGAGTATTATAACAAAATAAATTGAATTTAAAGAATTTATCTAAGTTATCCTAAACCCCCCAAAATCTTCCTCCAATACATTTTTTTAGTTCTACCAAATTAGATAATATTGCATTATGAAGAAATTTTGAAGTTCTCCCCTCCTAAACTCTCAAACAAACCCTAAGTACAAACATGCGCAGTAACGAGTTTACAGGCGAAGAGATTTTTTAAGACAGATGTGTATGCCACTTTGACCAAACACACCAAGGGACTACTGCCAACATGTAATAACATTTTCAACCAAACGCTATTGTCTATTTTTAGTTTTTTTTACCAAAAAACCAAACTCGTTCCAAAGTAAAGGACATATCAAGCATTCTCCAGGAACCTCAAAAAGATTGTTCCAAAGAAAAGTAGTGACCTTATAATTTAAGAGATATGGATCTGCATTCTGCGCAAAATCAATTGTCGTAAGTAACCCTGTTAACATGGAGTTTTTGTGCACATAAAAATGACCTTGTGACTTTCAGTTAGGTCTGTTGGGAAGGTTTACAAGAAAACATTCCAAAAATAAAATAAGTTCAAACACAATTGGTCATAATACACTAGTATCTCTATTAACTCTCAACAAAAATGAAAGTCTAGATTCTTAAAAAAAAAAACCTGAATAGAACTTTCAGTCCATAATGTCTGAGTCATGCGTACAGATGAAATAATTAGATTCACTTCAACAATTAGTTTTTGCAAGTGAAGAGTAAGATAGTACTTGCCTTTCATTGGCGCGCCATATGGAGCCGCCATTATCCATGACCACCTTTAGGAGCTCCAAGGACAAAATTTTGCCTCTCAAGAGGATCCGGTCGTCAGGGTGCTGCTGAGATGAGAATTTCATAGACAATTTGCACAAATTTTTAAAAAGAAGAAAACCGTCCTCCCTTATTTTACTTCCATCAGGTCCAGGTTCAGTATCTGTAGAGGTTTCATCTACTTCTTTGGGCAAGGGTTTGGGGGGCAAGGGTGGGGTGGGTTTGGATATTTCGAGAGAAGATGGTTTGAGAGGAAGGCCCTGAGTAGCCTCCATGACTTCATTGATCAAATTTTGGCAAAAATGTATGGAATTACCCTCGTTTAAATTCTTATCTGTGAATTCCAATAGTTCACTAACAGAAACCTTTTTAATGGAAACATCCATGGAGTCTTCCTCGACTCTGGTGAAAACAATAGTGATGATCTGGGCAAGAACGGACTTGGCACAGATCTGATTAGTTCCGTTTACCCCGCCTAGGTAGACATTATAACAAGTTCTAACAATCTGAACCAAAGAATCTCCCCGGATGAGAATGCAGGGGGATCTTACAGCAGAAAGCAGGACTCTGAGCACGCCCAACTCGATAGCCTCCTCGCCAAGGCCACTGGACTTACATATGGCATCAATTATATTGAAAACAACGGGCTGTGAATTATCGATCTCGCCGCAGACAAGACCAAGAGAGAGGAGTTTAAAGGTGCATTCAAGAGCAGGCTCAACAACCTTAGCGTAAGCAGAGTCAAGGGCGAGATATAGAGGTTGAAGGACATATTCGGCATCTGAGGAGGAGAGACCTAAAAGAGGGGATTTAGGATCGCATTGAGAATTGGAGGAGTCGGAGATGGATTCAAGTTTGTCGAGGGTGGATTTGCAGGAGGAGACAAGTTGAGAGTGCTTACGCCAGGCGGCATTCTTAATGATCTTGTCAAGTGATGGACCAAGGACTCTGCCACATCTTGAAGGACCTCCCAGGGATTGAGATGCGGACATTTCTTTCAAAGATCAAGATCAAGATGAAGATGAAGATTATAGATTGGAATTGGATCGCATATAATTAATTGACTGATCTGTGTTTGTCATAAATGCGACCATGTCAATTCAGCTGCCTGGAGATTGAGATTGAGATTTCAATTTCAATTTCAAATTAGCTAGCTGCGTTCATGGAGCAGAATCAAAACATTGCTCCGTCAATAGGCTCTTTGGTCTACGTTTCTGCATAAATAAATAAATCAATAGGAAATTAACATGTTCACACATGGCAAACGGGTTTCATGTTGGGTATTCCAATTTATCCGACCCAATCATAAAAATCATTTTCTAAATTACCAATTTAGCCCCTTTTCATTAATACTGCGTTATTAACACACATGTGCATTTGTAAGGGTTAATTTATTTATTTATTTTTTTTATTAGAAATAGGGCCTAAGTCCATCGGATAAGAACAAAGTTAGAGAGACATTTCACTAGTAGATGTCAATTTTTTTATTTTATTATAAGAATGTTTAAGAGCGTAAGTCGCATCAGCACAAACATTTGTCTCTCTATGCGCATGAGAAACTTAACAGCTCTCGAAATCCTCCATGAGCTCACAAATTCTTTTGATCAACACCAAACTACTCACATTATTAGATTTCCCGATCTCCAGTGCTGCAACCACTAACTGAGAATCAACATTAATTTCCATTTTTCTCAACCCAAGTGTTCTAGCAAGTTTTGTCCCTTTCCAAAACTCTCCATAATTATGCCACAAACGGTTTATAATTTTCCAAATACTTGCCTATTATTCTTGTTAGTCTCATTCATATTAATTTTCACCATGTCATTCATAAGAGGCTTCCACCCATTAACCGACTCCCAACCTCCCTCTCCATAACTATATCGTTACATTTCTTCGACCTCTCGTACTCAAGGTGATTCTGCAAAATATACTCCTCTGGAGCAAAAGGTCGTCCATAGAATGTATCATGTTCTTCCCTGTTGTACCACCCTTCAAATTTAAAGCAATCAAATCTCAATGGTTCATTGATAGGAACTGGACCCTGATATTATTTGGAACAATTTTCTTTCATACTTGCATGGCTTTCACACAGTCCCTCATAGCATGTAAGGTAGTCTTACACAGTTGCCACATAAATTACAACCTGCATGCCCTAGCCTTTTCCTATTTTTATTATGATTTGTGAGGATTCTATCATGCTTCAATTGCCAAATAAAGCTATGCATCTCTCTGGCGCATTAAGCTTCTAGATATGCTTTCAATCTTCTTCCACCAAATGATCATCAAGACCATCAATTGTATTGAAAATCTCCTTGAACGAGAAATCTCCATTAGTTGTACATGCGATAAAAAAATGCCAATTTTAAGCTCCCTCGTCGGCGGCAAGCATCCAACCACTTAATTTGTCCCAATTCCAATCTCCATTATAATCCACCAAATCACACACCTTCAGCCCAATGAAATCATCTGGAATGTTACTGATACAATCTTCCAAACAAGCATCCAACCCTAACCAGATATCTTTCTATGCATCTATACTTCTCCATCTCCAATACTCCAAGTGCCTGAGTTAAGCATCTCTAGAATAAATTTCACTATATCTTTCTAAAGGCTAGAATAATTTCCTTTAGGCATAATAGATCTATCAACCTCTTCCATTTTATATTTGTCCCTCATGACATTGCATCATAAGTCCTTCGCAATACTAGGAATCTTCCAACCCAGCTTCATCATACACACCCTATTCACTGTCTCTTAGTTGTGGAATCCTAGGCCCCTCATTTCTTTATACTTTAATATCGTATCATAGCCAACAACATGGACTATCCGATGCTCATCAGTATCACCCCAACGAAATTTATGCTGCATTTTGTGTATCTTTTCTATATAAGTCTTTGGATTCTTATTGGTCATCATCTGATAGAGATGGTTCATTTCTATCACACTTTAGACAAGGGTGCTTCTTCTTGCAAACGATAAATTGTTTCTCTTCCAGTTCGCTAACTTTCCTACAATCTGATCTATGACATATTGAAAATCATTTTGCCACACAACATGACGGATCTTCGACCGATTGCATTATGTAATGTGATTTATAAAGTTTTTTCGAAAACACTTGCTAATAGATTAAAAAATTGCTCAGCAAAATGCGAATCAGAAGAGCAATCGGCCTTTATTGAGGGTCGATTCATCCAGGATAATGTCATGATTGCAATTGAAATTATTCATGCTCTTAAAAGGAAGGTGAACAATAATAATGAGCCTCTTGCTCTTAAGATTGATATTAGCAAGGCGTATGATAGAGTAGACCAAGGTTTTCTGGAAAGTATGCTTAGCAGTGTGGGTTTTGCATATAGGTGGATTCATTGGGTGATGATGTGTGTCACTTCAGTGCATTATTTTGTGATTGTGAATGTGGATAATGTTAGACCTAATAAACCAGGAAGAGGTTTGTGTCAAGGAGACCCACTATCTCCTTACTTGTTTATTCTCGTTTTAGAAGGTCTTTCGGCTCTCATCAAAGGGGCAACAACTCGTTGGGACATACACGGGATCCAAGTCTGTAGAGGGACACCTAGTGTGTCCCATCTTCTTTTTGCTGACTGTTTTTTGTTTTGCAGGTCCAATTTAGAGGAAGTTCATCACCTTATACGGTTACTTAAAATTTACGCTGAAGCACCAGGGCAGGAAATCAACTTGACGAAGTTAGAGGTTTTTTTCAGCCGTAACTTAAGCAAAGATGGTCAGGAGGATCTTGCTAGACTTATGGGAGTACGACATGTGCTGGTTACATGAACTTATTTGGGATTACCTTCTATAATTGGTAGGAGCAAAAAAACTACTTTTGCTTATGTTAAGGACCGAATTTGGAAGCAGATAAATTCTTGGAAAGGTATATCTCTATCCAAAGTTGGGAAAGAAGTTATGATTAAGTCAGTATTGCAATCCATCCCTACTTATATTATGAGCATTTTCCTCATGCCTGAAGCGGAGGTCAAGTACATTGAGAAAATGTCGAATTCCTTTTGATGGAGAGGAGAGAGTAACAATAAGGGTATAAGATGGATGACATGGAATAAGTTATGTAATACTATGAAGGAATGAGGTCTGGGATTTTGTAACTTTAAAGCATTTAACATGGCTATGGTGGCTAATCAGAGATGACATATTCTTTCACATCCTCGATCTCTTGTGTCCATAATCTTCAAAGTAAGGTACTTTATTCGTTGCTCTTTCTTTGAAGCTAACCTGAGTAATAATTCGAGTTTTATTTGGAAGAGTATTTGGCAATCCATGAAAGTATTAACCCTTGGATGTATGTGGAGTATTGGGGACGACACTAAAATCAAAGTTATGAATGAACCTTGGTTTCGAGGGAATGGAGAAGGTTGTTTGATGGCCCCTCAAAGACAAGGTGCGTATGATATACATGTTAATAACCTTATGCTGCCTAATAGTAAACATTGGAATGTTATGATTATAAGAGATATTTTTTATAATGCAGACGTTGAAAGTATTATTCAGGTGCCATTTGTGAATGAAGTGACAAAGGATACTGTCATTTGGAAGAAGGAGCAAAATGAGATTTATAGTGTGAGGTATAGATATCGTCTTTGGAGAAATTCCCAACTGAAAATGGTGACTGATACAATAAGAGAGGATTGGAGTAAGTTATGGAATATTTCCACATCCCTCGGGTGAAACATCTTTTGTGGAGAATCTACAATGGTTTGCAGCCCAACAAAGTCAGGACAAGTTGAACTTGCACCAACATCTAACTAATTGGCAAGCTCCAAATTTTAGGTGGCTTAAATGTCATGTTGATGCGGACTTCAATAAGAATCAGGATACCACTAATAGGGGTTGGTGTGTTCGTGATCACCTTGGTAGATTTATTATTGCAGGTGCAATTTTGAACATTGACAACCACTCAATCCTAGAGGCGGAAGCCATAACTATTTCTACAGTAATCCAAGGAGCTATATCCTTGAATATATAAATGTTATATTTGAAAATGACTCCTAAATGGTGGTTCAAACGCTATGTTTCAATCATTGGTTCAAACGCTCTGTTACAATCTTATGGATAGCTCTGAGTTTAGTATAATTCTTATGTCTCTACATGTTTTATTGCAATTTTTTTGACTTTGAGGTAAAATTTATAAAACGACAAGTAAATTTAGTTGCTCATTGGTTATCGAAGATAGTCCATTCTTGATCTCGGTGTAATACTCTCCTTCTAATTAATTTTGTTTTGGTAAAAAAAAGAAGAAAAAAAAAAAAAAAAGGAAAAACAGAGAGAATTACAAATCAACGGAATAAATGAACAGAAATGAGATCGACAAAGTAATGAATAAAACCCTAAAACAAAAAAGCAGGTGAACGCTGGTAGTTGGTCGCCGGTCACCCAGGCCGTTTTTTGTTCGCGGTGGTCACCGGGATTCCACAATTGACAATTGGCATGTGAGTGATCTTCGCCTTTTATTTGTATAACTCACCTCTTATTTCTGCACAGACATGAGTAGCACTCGACAGCGAACCCTTGGTGGCGGGGCTCATCATGTAATGGACTATCTGAAGCGCATGCAATCAGAGAACCCTGCTTTCTTTTATGCTGTTCAAGGTGATATTACTCATGTTGCTGGAAATATATTTTGGACTCATCCAACATCTAGAAACAACTACTCTTATTTTGGAGACACTGTTATTTTTGACACTACCTATAACACTCATCAATACCGGGTACCATTTGCCTCTTTCACTGGCTTTAATCATCATGGTCAACCTGTTTTATTTGGTTCTGCATTGATTCTCAATGAAACTGAGTCTTCCTACATATGGCTATTCAGAACTTGGCTTCATGCCATGTCTGGACGCCTCCCTCTCTCCATTACAACTGACTTAGATCCACTCATACAACTTGCTGTTGCCCAAGTTCTTCCCCCAACTCGTCATCGCTTCTCTACTTCCAGTATTTTCAGAGAAAACAGAGCCAAACTGCTTCATTTTTGTCAATCTCATCCTACTTTTGAAACTGAATTCATCAAATGTGTTCATCATACTGAGACTATTGATGACTTTGAGTCTTGTTGGCACTCACTATTGGAAAGATACTGTATCATGGATAATGAATGGCTTCACTCTATTTACAATGCACGGCAGCATTGGGTCCCTGTCTACCTGCGGGACACTTTTTTTGGAGAAACATCTTTGAACGGTGGAAATGAATGTTTGAACTTTTTCTTTGACGGACATGTCAATGCATCCACCACATTACAATTGTTGGTTAGACAGTATGAGAAGGCTGTGTCGTGTTGGCATGAAAGAGAACTAAAAGCAGATTTCGAAACTACCAATACTAGCCCAGTTTTAAAAACACCATCTCCAATGGAAAAGCAAGCTGCAAGTCTTTATACCAGAAAGATATTCATGAAATTCCAAGACGAGTTAGTAGAGACAATGGCAAATCCTGCAACAAAAATTGATGATTCAGGAACTATCACCACTTACCGGGTTGCCAAATTCGGGGAAAACCAAACATCTCATATTGTCACATTTAATTCTTCTGAGATGAAAGCTAGTTGCAGTTGTCAGATGTTTGAATATTCAGGAATCATTTGCAGGCACGTATTAGCAGTCTTCAGGGCTAAAAACGTTCTTACACTTCCGCCTCATTATGTGTTGAAACGCTGGACAAGGAATGCGAAAACTGGTATGTTGTTAGACGAACGCGCATCTGAGCTGCCTAGTAGTTCTCGTGAGTCTACGACAGTACGTTGCAACAATTTACGTCAAGAAGCAATCAAGTATGTGGAAGAAGGTGCTAAATCAATCCAAACATATCATGTTGCAATGAAAGCTTTACAAGAAGCCTCAAAGAAGGTTTGTATTCTAAAAAAAAAGGGTACTGGAACAGCAGAGGGACCTGCAATAGTAAACGGGGGCAGGAGTGAGTTGCTTACAGGAGATGAAGATGTTTCAAGCTATCAATCTGTGGTTAGTTTCTTTGAACTTCTCCTCTTTCTATATTCGGTATGTTAGTTATGCCTTAGTAGTATAAATAATGATGTTAGTGAATTGCATCTGTTATTATGTTAGAATATTGAATGAACTGTTATGGTTAGGCAGAGAGAGTTATCTTCTTTGAGAAGCTTTGCTTTGGGGTAGACTGAGAGTTTTCTCCTCTGAGAAGCTTTGCTCTGGGGTAGATTGAAATTCATTCCTTTCTATATTGTTCTCTTTCTTCATCTATTGAATATTTTACATTGTAGATATATTTTTATTTTCTTTACTTCATTTCTTACGATGGATTTTTAGAGTTCCATCACACCACCACCAACTTCAAACCCATTTCAGAAAATCCTCAAACTTTATCTAACGTTGCCCTAGACCCTTTAAATTCAGTATCATCCTTTAACTAATTATCTCAAGTGTTCTTCGCATGTTACCAATGAATCCTTCCATTTAATGATATCCTCATCTTATGTTTTTCATGTCTCCCTATCTCCTTCATTGTTGACAGGTCATCTAAGTTTGAATAAGTTGAAGCGATTGGCTTTTCACCTATCAAATTTGAAGTCCTTGTAGTGTGAGTCGTGTTAGTTTGGTAGACATGTTAGAGTGTCTATTTTTTTTCTCCGTAAGTGTCAATAGTAGAACTTTGTCTCCTCTTGATATTGTTTATTTTGATATTTGGTTATTCATTTTACCCCTATTTTAGGATTTAGTTATTAGATACTTCTCATTCATAAGACCCAACATAAGGAAATAATTCTAATTTTTCTGTTTTGAAAATGTGAAAGACCAACCTTTCATTGGTGTTATTTGGGTATCGTTCAGATCCTTCAGGACTTGTTATGGT
This sequence comes from Vicia villosa, assembly GCF_029867415.1. NCBI lineage: Eukaryota > Viridiplantae > Streptophyta > Magnoliopsida > Fabales > Fabaceae > Vicia > Vicia villosa. Next base: position 61,347 of record NW_026705116.1, on the reverse strand, counting down.
CAGTGTTATTAATGAGCTATCATGACAGTTTTTGTGCCCACGGCCATAGGAAATTTTTGAAGTGCCATCCACCATAGGTCGCAATCACACGTTTACATCGACAAATTTAGGTCATCTGCCTCAAACCGTCTTCCGCCATTAATATATCATTGTTATTAGTCCAGTTGTCCCTACACACTGCAACAAAAATGGTGTCAGTACCAAACATTGTTATCTAGTTAACCCTAATTCCTTATATATCACGGGTCGTCGCATATCCAATTTCATTGTATAATTCAATACACTATTTTCAAATTATTTAACTGATTGGTATATTGGATAAACTTTAATGATTAATTGAGAATAACTAAATATTTTAAGTATTTTTTTTTCCAAAGTTTCTGTTGGGTGTTTCCCAAAACTTATTCCATATGTTTTGGTTATTAGAGTATTCTGTGAAAGACCTTTTTTTTTTCTTTTCATTTAAGACTGGTGATCTGTTTTTTTCATCTCCGGTCATTTTAATACCACTGATGCAACAGGCAGAGAAGCAAAAGAAAATCCAAGAGTTGGCTGCTGAGTTAGAGACCACAAATCAAAGATGTAATGTTTATAGGGCAAACTTGCTGGCGGTGCTAAGGGATATGGAAGAACAGAAGTTAAAGCTGTCAGTGAAGGTCCAAAATGCAAGACTTAGTTTGAAAGAGTGACTACAAAAATTGATGATAGGTTTTACATTGTTTATCTGTCTAATTTGATCTATATATTAGCTCGCTCATTAGGTTGGTAACCTTTGCGTTGTCTTATCTATATGGTTAGAGGTTAAGTTTAATCAGTGTTTATTCCGTATTTATTGATATAGTATACTATAATATGATTGAATATTTAAGTTTCTGGACAAGTTTTCAATTAAACAGAATGTATTATTGAATTCACAAACATGCTCACAAGTAATAACCACGGAAGAGAAAATTAAGGATCATCCATGTACCTGTTATTTTAATGTTTCTTTTGGGCAGTATTTTTCCTATCCTATGGAATCCCATGGAGTGAAGCTTCACATTTTCAAAATCCGAATTTGCCCTTTTTTATTTTTGGAAAATACATGAAAATGTATCGAATATACATAATAAAGGCGTTACAAATGAGACATCCTGTTTTGTCAATACATAATTCAGAAGTGCATTTCTGACATAATTAAAAAATAAGTGCATTTCTGAAATAATTAAAAAATATACTTCTAAAAGACTGTAACCCCGTTTAAAACACTAAAAAGGTATAAAAAAGAATGTTTTTTTTTTTGTTTTGGATGAAAAAAAGAAAAGCTCGTAGTAAAGAAAGTCAAATACTATATAATGGTTATGTTCATCAAACACTAAGCTAAAGAAAATCAAATACTATATAATGGTTATGCTCATCAAACACTAAGGAAAAGTTAAACAAACATAAGGTTATGAAAGTGCGTTTTTGAATTATTCAGGAGATGTATTTTTGAACTAAATTTTGAGTGAAGTGAGGATGACTCACTCATAAAATGCTGAAGTGTGTATCATGAGTGCATCTGGAGATATATTTCTAAAATTAAAGAGCATTTTTGGTTTTTTATTAGAGTTCGCTAGCAATCCATGGGGTGGATAAAATTGCCCTCTTGTTTTTCTTAACTTTTTTCACGAGTTCAATATCTTTATTTTTGTGTAGACATGATATTAAGGGCATTACTTTTTCCATCACATGGAGTGAAGAATCACCATTTGAAAACTCAAATTTGCTCTTTTTATATTTTGGAACTTTATTTTTGTGTAGACATGATATTAAGGGCATTCCTTTTCCCATCACATGGAGTGAAGAACCACCATTTGAAAACTCAAATTTGCTCTTTTTATATTTTGGAAGTGCATTTTCGGACGCACCTAAGATACACAAAAAGACGTTGCAAGTGAAACACTCCCATTTTGCTAAAAAAATAGTCCAAAAGTGCATCTTCATATTCGAATTTGTGAAGCGGAAAATTGAATTAAATATCACTTTGCATATTCTTTTTTCTTATGAACAAACTAAACTTTTTTTCTCAAAACCCTTAAAAAACCTCATTCCATTCTTAATAAACTGTTGCATTTCAAAACATCATTATTGTGTTTTATGACATCTATATGAGGAAAAGAAGTTGAAATTTAAGCTAATGTACATGCATTTTCTTCTTCATTGCTAGTTTTAATATGGTTTTGTAGTAAAAAAATGAACGTTGAGTGCATAAATACACTTCTGAATTATGCTGCATGTGTTTCGAATATGCACTTATGGATTTTTCTAAGGCTGAGTTTGAATTTTGAATTTATTATTATGTTATGATTGATCGTAACTATGGTGCACCTTGATACTTTCTCTAAAGCTACTATGTCTATGAATGTTAAATCAGATGCATTGGAAGATGATATTAAACCTGGTGACATCGAAGATGATATTAAATCGCTTGATATCGAGGTAGATGTTAAATCGCTTGATGTCTAGGTAGATGTTCGTAAATAATTTACAAGTAAACATGAGTTTGCTGTTTGTAAGCATATGCTCCAAGGGATCTACACGAGGTTGCCCAAACTGTGGTTCAACGTTGTAATCGTGAGGTATGATAATGGTTCTAATAGAAGACATGCATCTGTAACAATGAGATGCAAATGAAGTGACAAGTATAAATAACCTATTTTGAAGTTGAAATGGGATGACACCGAAAAGAGAAAATATGAGCATCTTTTTAAGGTGCATGGGCGAATAATACATGAAAATTTAATGTGGTGTCTAGTATACACAATCATGACTTGTGTTACAAGATAACTAATCATTCCATTGTATGTCGCCTTAATCCCGAGGAGAAAGAACTTCTTTCTGACATGACATTGAACATGGTGTCGCCCATAAACATACTTGCAACTTTGAAACGGAAGAGACATCAAAATTTCTCAAATATCAAGCAAATTTACAATGTTCGTGCCGTAAACAACACGACGATATTAGGATCAAGAGCTGAAATGCAACAACCGTTGAAGTTTCTGGATGATGATCACTATGTTTCTAGGTGTCCTATACCAATGACATCATTGAAGTAGACAACACATTCCACAAAAGAAGCTGAAACTTGGCTGTATCAATTTTTAGAAAGGATGGAAAAGTTCACCAAGTTGAGTGATATTGAACGAGAAACAAATCAATAAAAATTAAATGTAGAACCAGTCATAAAAATAGATTTAGGTGGTGACACGTGTTTTGATGCTTTTTAGTTTTTATCGAACAATATAGTTAGGCAGTGACCCGCTATTTGTATGTTATGCTGTTAACGATGTAATATGGATACAATTTGATACATATATGATGTATATTAAACATTAATTGTATAGATATTGAATGGACGCAATGATTATAAAATTAAGGGAAGATATTCTAAAGATATTAAATCGTATAGTTTTTCCTATCAAGACTCCCCGTCCATTAACCATTAAAGGTGTAATTCATTATAATTATATAGAATTTAAGAATTTTTATTGATTTATTTTGGGGATCCAATTGAGTTGTGATAAGTGTAGGTTTAGGGATGCGGATCCTCTAACTGCACCCTGCCATTCACTCCATAGTGTCCTTTGGATGAATCAGAATCTTAATATTAGGACACGTTTTCAAGAAACCATTAGACACATTAGAAACCGGAAAGGCATGCGTGTTAACATGATCTCTAATTGACCGCTGCCCCGCATTTGTAAACGATCACTATCGTCTCTCCGCTAGCCATTCTCGTTGATATCATTTTCATTTTCTATGACAAGTAAAACTTTTTCTCACTAAACCAATTAAGGCAAAGAGAGTCCTTTCAATAATCATTCAAACGGGAATGGTAACACACAGCAGAGCTAAGATTCTAAACCAATGGCGGTGGATGGAGGGGTTTACAGTGTTGGGAAGACGACGGTCTAAGGCAGCTGTCGTGGCGGCAAGACGGGAAGATGAGAAAACGCAAGGGAATTTTGTTTGTTTTTTTTTTCTTGAACACGTGTCCTAATATTAAGATTCTGATTGATCCAAAGGACAGTATGGATTGAACGGCAGGGTGCTTTAGAGAATCCGCATCCGTAGGTTTAGTGAGTATAAAACGCGTGAGACATGTTTAATTCAAATAAGAGGTGCAACTGAGTGACCGCATGGGCAGCCGCCAAGGTACGCACAAGCTTCATTCGGCGCATCCCTCAACGACGATGGCGCTTCGTTTTGAGGTAATAATAATGTTAATAATCTCTATCTCTCTCTGTGCGCGCGTGATTCTTATCTTGTCCCTTTCTCAGATTCTTGGTAGGTTCAACCGTGCTCGTGCCTCTCGATTGACACTCCCTCATTTTGTGTGTCAAACGCCTTTATTCATGCCAGTCGGCACGCAAGGTTACACTCATCATTGCCTTTGCCTTACTAGTTTGTTACTATTTCCTATTGCCTACTTGTTCGTTTTTCATCTCTTGGCAGGAACCATCAAAGGATTGACAACTAGCCAGCTCCAAGATATTGGTTGCCAAATAATACTTGGAAATACTTATCACTTGGCCCTTCGACCTACTTCTGAGCTACTTGACCAACTTGGTGGTCTTCACAATTTTATGAATTGGCCACGTGCCATGCTTACTGACTCCGGTGGCTTTCAAATGGTTTCACTCTTGCATCTTGCCGATATCACTGAAAAAGGTGTCACTTTTCAGGTATACCTTCTTTCAATGCTCTCTGTCCGTTTTTCAATTGCTGCATCTTCATTTTCTTTCTATTGCTTCAGTCACCCGTAGATGGAAAGCCAATGCTTCTAACACCTGAGGATTCAATTCAAATACAAGTCAGTACTAGATTTATCCAATACACCTATGGATGCACTCTAATTCACTTTTCTTTTATAATACCCATTCATCTTCTCATAAATTGTGCAGAATAGAATTGGAGCAGACATCATAATGGCTCTGGATGATGTTATAAAGACCACCGTTACTGGTCCAAGAGTTGAGGAGGCTACGTATCGAACACTTAGATGGATAGACAGATGTATAGCAGGTAATTGTATGTGAACACTTAGATGGATAGACTGATGTATAGCAGGTAATTGTATGTTAGCAAAGAGAAGCGTTTTAATCTATGGTCATATTCAGTACATGTAAACTACTTCAGTTGGTAGGAGTAATTATCTGACTCTGTAAATAAGGGATAGGTTTGGGATTATGGTGAAACCAACTCATATATAAAAGGAAATAGGAAGAATCCCTTTAAATTACATAATAGTACAACAGAACTTCCATGGGTTTACGCTGCCCTTAATGTCTAAATGGCCTCCTTTCCAGTCAAACTCCAAGATAAACTTCTCTAATTATCCCTTATTTATTCTAAACATAAACAGGGAAACATTAATAAAATGTAACTGCTCCTAATAATATAATAATTGCCACTTAAAAATATGACTGCTAACTCATCATTGTTCCTTAATGAAAGTTCTAACAGTATCTTACATGTTAAACAGTATCCCGAAGATAAGAAAATGGATGCCATATTGCTTGGAAAATGAATGCCATATTGCTTGGAAAATGAATGCCATATTGTCCTATAGATTTTACTTTTCAGCACTGCATTCTATTATATTGTTTTTGCTTTGCATGCCGAATATTAATACAAGTTGCCTTGTGTAAACAGCTCACAAGAGGCCTCATGATCAGAACTTATTTGGTATTGTGCAAGGTGGTTTAGATCCTGTGTTGAGGTGGATTCTAGCAAAAACCATAACTTTGCTATCTGTTGTGCCATTATATATTTTCTACTAGTTAATGATTTATGAATTTGGACATTTTATTTTGCTTACTAATACATATTTTGTAACCAGGGATATTTGTGTTAAAGGTATGGTGGAGCGCAATTTGCCTGGGTAGGTCTTATGTTCATGTCAGTATATCATTTTTGCCAATGTCTTTATACTTTTTTGCTGTGCTTTATAAGACCTAAACTAGGGAAAGGGTATTGATGCCACTAGGGAAGGATGTTAATCTCAAATTTGATGTATAATACTAAAGAAGCAGGAAGGATATTTAGGTTGAGCATTTTTTCATTCTATTCATGGAATCGGTAATTTTAAGGGCGTTGGCCAAGAATTGAAATAGCTTGGACGAGTTATTTTGTAATTTTATGGAATTGTCAAGTCCTCTGGCATTAATTCTAATTCTGAATACAAACATAAACATCCAAGCTCAATTCTAGACTCCAAAACAGACACCAAGTGAAACCATACAAAATGAATTAGGTCTCAATGGCCTCTCAGAAAAATTGTTCTTTGTCAATGGCGGTTTATGGCAGATGACCAAAATTCTGCCTCATAAACTTAGGATTGCGGCCTATGATGCTGCCTTGATGGATGGCTGCTATTTAACAATGCTCAATCTTCTTGTTGGTATTGAGTCTCAATTTTTTAGCAACATCCATCAATTCCTGGAAAGAAAAAGTACATATTGAATGCATTTGTTTTTTATATTGAAATGGGTGTAGATGTATATAGAAAGGTTTCTTAAATGCATTACACAAATAAGAACGAGTCTTAAATTACATGCTACCCCTCATAATCTGTACTGTAAATCATGAATTTGTGCATTACCATATTTGGATATTTTTCCTTGCATAATTTTTTTCTTCTAATAAAAAATGCAACTTTTCATAAACTTAAAAAAGTAAGCTGTCTTCAATCTTTATGAATATACATCACTGGCATGTAGCGGCCTTAAATTAGTAGTTATTTCTGTAGTGACGGGGAGCTAAATATAATTTTCTTTTGTCACAGCTATGCTATTGGCGGTCTTTCTGGCGGCGAAGATAAAAATTCATTTTGGCGAGTTGTTGCTCAGTGCACTGCTGCTTTGCCAGAGGATAAACCGCGATATGTTATGGTCAAATTTACTTTATTGAACACAAGTATCTTGTTTTTAGTGAAACATTTCAATGTGATAGTGATGTTGCAACATTCCCTTGAACTTCTTTCAGGGAGTTGGTTATCCACTTGACATTGTTGTTTGTAGTGCTTTGGGTGCTGACATGTATGACTGTGTTTATCCTACTCGTACAGCACGCTTTGGCACTGCTCTAGTTCCTGAGGTGATAATCTTTTACTCCTTTATTGATAATATTTTAACATTATCTGTCTCTGTGTATGGTAGTCATATGCGTATATGATATACCCATCCATGGCTGTTTTACCTACACGACCAGCATATTTTTCCTAGAATTGTGCTAGTAGCAGGTGTTTCTACAAAAGGTGCAAACGTTTGTGTATAGGCTAATATAGGAAAAGTATCCGGAAGATATTGCCTCCCTATTGGGATATATTAATTTTTCATTTGCACATTGGGCCAGTTTTAATATATTTGACGTGTGGAATAATGAGAATTTAGAATAATTCTTCGATATCCTATTACTTACTTTATTTTTTTGGTTTCTTGCAGGGAGTGTTAAAACTAAAAAACAGAGACATGGCCGACGACACCCGTCCAATTGATCCTACTTGCCCCTGTATGGTATGCTTGTAAGAGGCTGGTTTTAAGTTTCAATTTTTTTTGTGGAAATTAGCATGTGTTCAGTGTTTTTTTTGTTGTTACAGGTTTGCAAGAACTACACAAGGGCTTACATCCATTGTCTTGTGACAAAAGATGCCATGGGGTCTCAGCTTCTTTCATATCATAATTTATATTATATGATGCAGGTACAAATAATATCATGTGGTAAAATGATTTATTATAAGTAAATGATTATCACATTAATGTTTATGGTTAAAATTATTGTCCTTTCATAATTTGCAGCTTAGTAGGGATCTCCACTCTTCAATAGTTGAAGGAAGGTTCCCAAAGTATGTTTTACCTTTATATTCAATTATTATCTTGTCCATTTTTATTTCATTTCTGATCTGAATTAATACTTATCCTTTCAACTAATTTCTCGCTTCTCAACCTGCCAATAACCATATGTATATATATTTTCTTTTTGAAGGTTTGTATGCGACTTTCTGCGCCAAATGGTATGTTGGAGAAGTTAATATCAACCTTGAATTTTGAGTACCATTATATTTGACCTCTGGTTAAAAAGTCTACATAATTAATGCATCTTTTAACTCTGTCCATGAACATTGGTAAAACAAACAAGAAGGATAAATTAGTAAGTTTATAATTATAAAAAAAAAAGGAAAGAATGATTCCATTCAATCTCCTCAAATTGGGGGAAAGAAAATAGAGGCAACTGCTGGAATGAGATGGATTAGATTCCCTTGGATTCCACTTAATAACATATTTTTTAATAAACAAAGCAACTTTATCCCATTCCCCTTAACTCCGTCTAATTCGACATATTCAAATATAGTCGGATTGGTAGATGGTCTATCGATACTCGACTTTTTTGGCGTTTTCTAGTGATGCCCTTCTGTTTTGCTCGAGAGTGAATACAAGATGTCATTTTGTAAAAAGAATTTGATATAATTACTTTCCATACATAATGGTTTTTCCATACTAAAAACCATTATGTATTTTTGTAAACATGACCATTCTTTACATTCTATTGAGATATATTTTCATCTTACTACAGTTCCCAAAAGGTAATGTTCCTGAATGGGTCTGCAATGCTATGGAAGTGGCTGGAATCGACATTTCTTCCTGCTGTGCTCCACTTTCATCGTGCCAAGAAAATGTGTCAGAATAATTCAAGTTAGAAATTAGTTTAGACTAACGATTTTTTGCAGCATAAATTTTGTATCCTACTTTATGCTGCTCAAGTAAAAATTAGTTATTTATGGTTCCTTTTAGTTCTTATTCACCATACACTTGTCAAGATTAATGTTGTACCCTAGAATGCTGGCCAATGATTAATAGAACGATCTTGAATTTTCTTATAGTCGGATTGATTGTTTCAAATACACCCAGTCCCCTACTTGAATAATTGATTGTCTTCTATGCCTATAAACTAATTTTATTTCCTTTGTTCTTGAGCATGCAATTGCCACATCATCTTTTTGTTTTATTTTATTTTTAAAAAAATTAAAACTTAAATCAATTTATACTCAAGGTACTGATACCCAATTAAAATTCATGGGTACCAAATAATTTACTTTATCTTTTTTACCTTTTTTTTTTTCTTTTGAATTTTGCATAATTAAATGGACATGAAGCGTAATGGGTCAAGCCATGCGCTTTATGTACCCCTAGGTTGAGCCCAACGCGTGCCCTAAATGAATGGTAGTTCAATTAGTTTTACTACTACACCCCCTAGGCAGATTCAACTATTTGTATGTTCTTCATAACTTTTGATTGGTAAATCCATTTTTCATGAAATAAAAAATAAAAAAAAATTCTTATCCTTTAACATGAGTAGGTAATTAATATGATTTTTTCCATATGGTTTGATATTTTTTTCAAGGGCTTTCATTCAATGTATCCATGATTTGACTTGTTTTTTTTTTAGCCTTGCTTAAGGAATCAAATCAAATGATTTTGAGCCAATTTGTTGGATGTGTTTAGACACCTCATAGGTGATCTATAATGTGTAAACTTGAGGTCTTTAAGTGTGTGATTGGATGCCTATTGGAATGAAGTTTTAGGACCTGATTCACTACTTATTTGAATGTAAATGTTTGCTTGTTTATACCTATATGGAAATGCATTTATGCAACTATGTGGGAGATCTTTATTGACATGAATTACAGGACTTTGATAGGTCTAAATTACCCCTAACTTTTATGTTTGATCACACTCATTGCCTTGTTCAATGTGTTGCACCCCAATTTTTGACCACTGAGATCCCACCATAGCTTAAATATTAGGATCATCATTGTCATCATTATCATCATTATCATCATGCATTTATCATTTGCTAACCAAAAATACAAAAAAAATGTTGTTTGTTACTTGTGTCCTAAGACAGGAGACTGATCAAGAAGAAATTTAGGAAATTAGGGTTTTGAGGCCCACAAAGAAATTCAAAATTCTTCCATGATTAAAAGGGTTCTCCAATCGATATAAAGGCCCAAAGTGGTTCAATGCAAAATCAATCACCTTCAAGTTCATCAGAAGCTCCAATTAGGGTTTTGACATAATTTCTATGGAGGGTTGACTTTTAATCAGGAGATGGTTCCAAGACTCAAAATATGATTCAAGGGCATCCAAATCAACATTACAGTCCATTCATATCATTCATTTGAAGAGGAGATCTTGATTCATTTGAAAATCACAAAACTGCAGTTCATCTGGACAAAGTCAACTATGCAAGTCAACCTTTGACTTTTGAGAAAAAAGTCAACCATGGACTTCTAAAGATCCAAATCATCATATGGATATTGAAGACATTTGATCAAAGAAAATTCAAAAAAATTCATCAAGAATAAAAAAGTCAACAAAAAGTCAAACTAGGGTTTTTAAGTGTATTTTGACCTAGTTCATGCATCTCAAAATTTTGCTTACACACTCAAAAATCTCCCAACATGAAAGTTGTAGATCTTGACAAAACAAACAACTTATCACATTGGAACTTTTTTCAAAAAGTGATTATTTTGAGAGATATGAAAATAAGAAGATAATTTTCAAAGACTTGGAAAAATTTTCAAGTGTTTTACTTGGATTTTTTCTTAACTTTATGGTCATTTTTCTCAATGATTCAAGAGGAGTTTGAGGAAACTTTCAACTACTCATTTGAAGTATGTAGCAAGGGATTTCCAAAGAGCTAAGTAGCATGAAAATCCATGGCTCCATTCATGAGGTATGATTTTGTCAATATGCCACCATGAACACTTGAAGAATGGTGAAGAACATGAAGAACAAGTTTGAATTTGTTCAAAATCTGCAAGAATCTTCAAAGTACAGCCCCTCTAACTTGTTTAAGAGGCCATAATCAGAAGATTACACACTCTTTAGGGCTATGATCCAAGTGCTTAAGCCATTAACCATAGAATCATTCAATTTCAAGCATAAAGGTTACACTTCCATTCTAGTAAAGTGACTTTAATCACCAACTCTTGCATTGAGCTCCCAACTTGTTTATTCTGTCCCAAAAGCAATTTGAATTCAGCAAGCAAGCCTTCAAGATCAAATCAAAACTTTGCAAGCATGCTTAAAGCTTTGTACCTCACCATTGAAACCATAACTCTCACATATCTTCACAAATAAGCAACATGGTACAAAGTCACATGGGAGCTTCAAATCTCTGAGATTTTTCCCTCCACAAACCCTAAATCTTGCCTATAAATAGAGAGCATTGCTCATTGCTTCCCTTACACCGGAATTCTCTAAGTCCATAGTCACTTGAAATTCTCCATTTCTTGTTCTTTTCACTTTTATAGTGAATTCTTGTTCTGAAAGTTCTGGGTGTCAACCAATTGTTTAGACAACTTCTAAACATCATTTAGAAGGTGTCTATACCTTCCTTAGCCTCTCAATGGTCCCCAAGTGAAATTTCACTTTTCAACCTCCATTAAAGACCTTTTTAAGCTCATAACTTGTCATTTTTCAAACCAAACACTTTCAAACCAAACCAATTGTCCTAATAGCTTCTATTCACCATATTGAAGCTATCCATAACCCCTAAACACTTGCCAAACACCTATAACCAGAAATCACCATTCAAATTTCCTTAAAAAGAACCTTTGAACCAAACTTGCCAAAACAAAATCCACTCGTGCGTTTTGAGGCTTTTTGTGTTTGTTAGCTTCTAAACATCATATAGAAACTAACCAAACTTCTGTTTTGCATCTGGAACATCATTTCCATGGCTAACTCATCATAAATTTTTTTGGTTTTAAGTGGAATTCGAGTTTGTGGTTGCAGGTACAATTAAGAACTTTTGAGCATTTCAAAAGCTTCCTTAAGGTTCATAGAAGCTTTATGAATACTTGAGGAATTCCCAGGTCCTTCACATTGCTCTGCTCGAAGCCATTTTCAGAGGTAACTTTCTTGATTTCGTGCATACTTGTTTGAGCATTGTTTTGATTGAAACTTGTTCCTATTCTGTTTAGAATCATGTAGGGATTAATAGCCCTAAGGTTTTAGGGCCTGATTGTGTGTTTTGATCATTTAATTTGATTTTGAATTTTTAGGGTTCTTAAGGTTTTTCCAGAAATTCAAATTTATCTCTGATTATTAATGTTAGTTAATGATATGGTTAGACTCGTGATTAAATTCTGATCATTTTAGAGTCTTAGTTTGTCAAAATTGATTGAGTTTTGAGAAAGTTTGAATTTGACCATGGATGATGTTCTTGGTTGTTCACGCGAAGAAGATGAAGTTTTGGTGGGAATTTTGAATTCCATTTAGGGCGCGTTTTAAAATATAATGAATGGTAGCCATTTACTTATGACTACATCGTATCCAGCCCAGTTGGTTAAGCGCGTTTGTGTGAAAAGTATGCTCTAAGTCTGGGGTTCGAATCCCCCCACCCTAGACTTTTGTTTTATTTTGGTATTTTTCCATGTTAACTAAGTTTGATATTTGTTGATATGTTTAAATTACTATGTCACCACACGCACACAGTAGAGTTGGTTGTTGTTTTGTGCTGAGGTCAAGGGCGTGGGTTCAAGCCCTGGTAGCCACACTTTCCTTATTTTTTAGATTTAACATTTTTAATCCCTTCTTTTTTGTGTGATTTATTTATTTCATGTATTTTAATACCATGTTAAAAAAATCCCTAAAATATTTATTTTATCATCAGTTAAAAATTAATCAAAAACATGTTCTTTTATGTTTAAAAAATCAACTAAAAATTGTTTTATTTTGATTGTTTCTTTTATAGAACTTTGTGAATGTTTGTTAATACTTGTTTAGGGTTAGGTTAGATTGTCATTGACCCTCTCATGTGCCCATAGACCATTTCTCTTAAATAAAATCAAAAACATGTTCTTTTATGTTTAAAAAATCAACTAAAAATTGTTTTATTTTGATTGTTTCTTTTATAGAACTTTGTGAATGTTTGTTAATACTTGTTTAGGGTTAGGTTAGATTGTCATTGACCCTCTCATGTGCCCTTAGACCATTTCTCTTAAAGAAATTGATATTTAACAATTAAAATTAATTAGGATTATGTGTATGTTTCAAAATCCTAATTTCTAAAGCCCTAATTTAAAAAATCCTTAGGTTTAAAACCCTAACAAAAAATTTGAAACATGTTGATCTTTGTTTATCCATGTTTATCTTTGTACACACTTGTTGATTTTAATCCATGTCTTGTACTTAATTATTAATCTTTGTCTTGTACATATACTTGTTGATTTTATATCCATGTGATTTGTACTTGTTATTATTTTGTTTATCTAACCCAATGTTTAATCATCACATTAACCATTCATCATTCATACATGATTTGAATCCAAGGGCTTAGATGCATTCATCTCTTGTTTGTTAACACTCACTTGTTTGTTCTTGTACATACATGAGGTATTTATTGTTAATTGTTTAAGCTTGATGTTTTATCCAAAGGATGAGAATGATATTGACTAAATTGTCAAGGTACCTAAATTCTTTTCCAATCTCTTTTACTTTTGTGTTAAGTATTTTAAAGATTTTCATTTGTTTATGGTTTAGTATTGTTAAAGCTTAGCCAAAAATCCTTTTGTTTTGAAACATTGGTATTGAGAATAGAATTATTCCCGGTGAAACTATTCTTAATCCATTGATCTTGTTTTTAAACCTTGGTGTTAAGAGATGAATTATTCCCGGTGAAACTTCTCTTAACCCATTGACCTTGTATTTTAAAGCTTGGTCCTTCTTTGATTTGTTTTAAAGTTTGTTAAGTATTTTAAAGCTTAACCCTTTTTAACTTATTAGGTATTTTAAAGCCTAATTCCTTGTTAACCTGTTAAGTATTTTAAAGCTTAACCCTTTTTAACGTATTAGGTATTTTAAAGCCTAATCTTCTTTTAATCTTGTTATGTATTTTAAAGCTTAACCCTCTTTTAAAAAACTTGTGAGTATTTTAAAGCTTACACCCAAAATTTTTTTGGCTACTTTAGCCCCCCCTTTTTCCCTTTTTTAAAAGAGGAACTACAGAAGCTCTGACTTCCCTATTGCATCTAAGGGGTATGTAGGTCTAAGATGCGATATCTTATCGAGCTCACTTTCAAAAACTTCTCTTCCCACCCCAACCCTCTATTTCAAACAAGTTTTCTCACATAGGATTTTCACCAAAAAAGGCATTTATAAACAAAAGATAATAACACAAAAAACAAAGAGGTTCCCATGGAGTACCATGGATATGAGGGGTGCTTAAAATCTTCCCCTTGTATAACAAATCACCCATTCCTTTTTGGAAACAATAAAGCGCGGTGGCGACTCTGTTTAAAATGAGCTAAGTCTTCCGATGACTCTAGTCTCACCAAATTCACCGCTACACAATGTGAATCTTTTTGCCATGCTTCTTGGTGACCCTGGTGAAAACCCTTAAACGCCCCTATACTTCAGAGATGCATTTCCGAAGTGCAAAAAAATGCTGTTTTCGGAGATGCATCTCCGAAAACACCTTTTTTTTTTCAAATTTTTTCTTATTTCGGAAATGCATTTCCGAAAACAGCATTTCGGAAGTGCATTTCTGAAATACTGCGCGTTTTGCAGATTAAACAAAACAGCCCCTCCCCTCCAAATCATTTACCCTAAACCAATTTCAAACTCATCCTCTATGAGATTTTCTGCAAACCAACTTCCAAGGCTACATCAAAGGCTCCATCTACTTGTTCTACTATATTAAAAAAACATCTCAATCACCTTCAATTTGTAAGTTTCTAAAACTTTAGATCTATGATTGAAATGCATGTTAGGGTTGTTAGAAATTAAAAAAATGATATAGGGGTAGGTTGTTAGTAGTCTTTAGGGTTGTTTAGAAGCATAAAAACTGATTTTGAAGTGTGTTTTGGGGTCTGCCATGAAAGGTGCAAAAATGGTGTTCGCAGGGGTGTTTCCGAAGTTCATTTCCAAAAACACCTCCCTCACCAGTTTTGGAAATGAACTTCCGAAATGTGTCCAAAAGTGTTTTTTTTTAATTGTTTCACATTCTTATGGATTTCAATTGTTTTAGGAATATGACAGGCAACCCAACACGTATCAGACAGGGGAGAGAGACACAGACAGCGTCGGCTAGACGCGAGCGTGCGGCACAACTTGCATCGATGCGGGGACGGGGTGGAGTACGAGCACCCGTACAGACAGATGAGCCTGGTTCCTCGTTTGGATCGAGGAGTCGGCTGACTAGGGTATCTTCTTCCCGTCAGGAGGAGGTACGGGAGGAGTAGGAGGTTAGATACCAGGAGGCGGAGGAG
Organism: Vicia villosa; assembly: GCF_029867415.1. NCBI lineage: Eukaryota > Viridiplantae > Streptophyta > Magnoliopsida > Fabales > Fabaceae > Vicia > Vicia villosa. The sequence continues at coordinate 46,046 of NW_026705116.1, read as the reverse complement.
AAGGTACCGAATGTTGACCATCCGCACGGGGAGGAGGAGGAGGAAGGCTACCCGGGAGGGCCTAGGGACACGTCCGTGCTGATTTCCTACCACGAGCACGTCGCTCGACGTGTCTGGGAGGGAGAGGTATTTTTTATAATTTATCCGACTTTATTTTTTAACCGTTATTTATTTAGCTTTTTATTCCATATTTTCTTAACGGTCTAATTAACAATGTTTTTTGTTTTTTTTTTGTAACAGGAAAGACCGACTTTAAAAATGGTGAACCACGCGCGAAAGATTTTTGGTCTCTTTGAGGAGGGCATCACCCCTTTGAATGGTCAAAACAAGTGGCCCAAAATAAGTGATCCTGTCATTTTCCCTCCCATGTTCAAAAGAGGCCCAGGCTGACCCAAAAAACTTAGAAGAAGGGATCCTGATGAATCAAATGCAACCGGGTGGAAAAGATCTAACACTACTCATAGGTGCAAGATATGCATGAAATATGGTCAAAACAAAAAACATGTAAGAAGAACAAACAGATTATTCTACATAGCAACCCAAATGTCAATACAACTGAGCTTCCCACACAAGCAAGTCAAACTGGAAATGTTCAGAAACCAGAGCCAAATGTCACCACAACTGAGCTTCCCACAAAATCAAATCAATTCTGAAATGTTCCTAAACCAAAGCCAAAAAAGGTTAGTGTTGTGTTTTCATAATATGATTGGTGTCATACCCCAAGATTTGCCCTCTCATTTTTAAAGACAAAAATCTTCAAATGCGAAAATAATTGAAGAGGACACCCTAAGCTTTCCAACAAATTCAAAATTATTCCCAAATAATGAGATTGAGAAAATTATGGCAGGTGAAAGTTGGGAAATTTTGAGTCAGTGCATAAAATCTAAATTGAGCAAATTCATTATTGGGCCACAGTTTTAATCCAATCACCCCTTAAATTGTTTTATTTTAATTGTTTTGATTTATTCATTTAAATAATTCAAAATAAGGAAAATAAAATAAATTAAGCTCTTAGAGCATCTCCAATGGTGCAACTCATTATTTCGTTTTTTGTGGGACCCATTAGTCCACATCATCTTGAAGCAACTCACTCCAATTTTCACTCCAATGGTGTAATTTTAAAGAACTCATATTGGGTCCCACAATTTTACTTTGTATATTAATATTTTATTCATACTAAATTTTATTTGATTTAAAATAATAATATAAATTTTAGTTAATATAAAATAAATAAAATTATATTGTTGAAAATAGATTGTTGAAAATTATATTGATTAGGGTCCATTTGACCTTAACAATAATAATTTGAACAAATAAGATGGAAAATTTGGTAAAATATATGATCAATTGAAGACTAATAGGATGATAAAATTGTGTGAGAGAAATAAATTTATGAGATACAATTTGAAAAATATTGACTTCTATTTATAACCAAACAAAATAAATAATTAAAAGAAAAAAAAAAGAAAAAGAAGAAGAGCCGTTGAACAACGGCTACATTTATAATAATATTTTAATGCAAAGGACCGTTGCATTGCACACTACCAGCTGCATGTGTGGCGGACAGCATGTTTGGAAATTTTTTTACAGCTGGCGGACAGAACTGAAAAATACATGCGCTGGAGATGGTCTTAGTGAGGTCCAAGCCCATTTTCCTTTTAACCTAATGTTTTCTTATAAATAACTAACAACCCTTATTTTTAACGATTCACCAACCATTCACCTCTACCAAATTCTACGTTCCCATACACTAACAATCAACAACTCTCATAATTTTACACTCATCCACAAAAAACTTTTACCATCGTTACTGTCTGTTACGAATAATCTTCTGTCACTCTAATTCATTCCGGTTGCAGCAGAGTGATAAATTTTCCAGCCTATCAGCCGAATTCTGAAACTACTGTTTCGATTTGCTCCGAATTTTTTCCAGAAGTTTAGAAAAAAAATCGAGGAACAATACTCCTTTAGAATAAATTTCTAAAGGAGTTCGACGCTCAAAATCGCAAATTCCTCGTTTTTCTATTTTATTTGATTTAATTTCTATTTTCATATTTTCAAAAAAAATCTCAAAAAATTTGTAGCTTCGTTATCTTATTTGATTTGATTTATAATCAAGTTTTTATAATTTTTTTTTTATTTTGATCACTTTTCTATTTTTCCATGTGTTTTCTTAACCGTAACATTGCAGTGGTTTATGAACAGGTTTCCTATGGATTGGCCAACTGGAAGGAGCTTTATCCCTTGACCTCAAGGAGTATCCAAGTGTTTTTTGGCCAAAAACCTTTTTGGCTTTTGGTCAAATCAAGGTTATTCGTATTTGGTCAAAAACCTTTTAATTTTTGGCCAAATCAAGGTTATTAGTAATTTTGCCATAATTTAATTTTCTAAACCCCAATTATTTTTTATTTTATATTATTATTATTATACTATTAATATTATTATTCTTATTATTAACATTATTATTATTATCCTTTTTTGCAGGTACTTCCTTTGGCCATTAACCCTGTTTTGGCCAAACACTTTGTTGGCCACTTTCCCATAATGCACCATCAAGGATTGCCACATCAAATCTTAGTCTCTTCCTTTTGGTTCTATTTTCTTCATTTTTTCTTTTCCTTTAATTAACCCTCTTTTATTATTAATATTTAATTAAAAACCAAAATCTTAAATTCTCCCCCTTAGGTAGATGTTGTCAATTTTCATGAATTAGGGTTAGGGTTTTATTTTTAGACTAATAATTATTTTTAGGCTAATTAATTTAATTTTAGGATTTATTAACTTTTTTTTATAATTTTAATTAATTTAGCCATATTTAACATTAGGTAGGTGTTGCCCATTAACATTCGTTTAGGTTTTTTACCCTTTAGGTTTTTTTTACCCTTTAGATTTTTTTTAGGTTTTTTTACCCATTAGGTAGGTGTTGCCCATTAACTGTAGGCTAGAGTTTTTACCCTTAGGTTTTTTAGCCACTAGGTTAACCTTTAAGGTTTAGGTTTGCCACTTTTGTCTTTAAACATTGAATTTCTTTGCGATTCTTCTTCTCATATCGTACTTCATTGATTGTCGCATGCCTTTAATTTTTTGTTTATTTATATTATTTTATCATTTATTTTAAACTCTAGAAAATATGTATAGGTCGCAAAAAGTTTTCTTGTAATAGCGTAGGTTTACTTTCCGCACACTGTAACCGCCTTTAAATTCCTGCACTATATAACTGTTAGCAATTGAATAGGATTGTATGGCAAACTAAAAGCAACATAGAATAACCCTAATTTTCAGGATTAATGTAAATCAATCACTATTGTTTCACACACACCTTTAGGGTAATTCCTCTTATACTGCCTTTGATTAAATAGTCAAGTTGTCATACCCCAAAATTTTCCCATAATATTTTCAGATATTTTGACTCACCTGACTTTCAACTGCTCAAGAATATGCAAGAATTGGGCTCACTTACCCGTCTCCTAAGCAACAAGCCTCCAACTAGGGTTTTCTCTCTCCTAAGGAGAAAATCAACTTCTGATATCTCAAGTGGACTTCATGGTCTCTCACATGCCTCAAATAATCCTCATGCCAAGTTTTAAGCTCTGATTCACAAGTTTGCTCAGTCAACTGCTCAAATGGACAACAGACAACCAATTTGACCTAAAAGTCAACTATGGTCAAATTACAGTCAAAACTCCTGATTTTTTGTCAACATCAATATTTTGAAGTCAAATTCATCATTTGATCAAGGGTTGATCATGATTCATCAAGGAAAGCTCAGAAATCATCAAAAGATCAAGTTTCTAAATTAAGATTTTGAACCAAAAGTCAACGGAATTTTGACCAGCCATAACTTTCACATGGAACATCAGAAATTTCACAAACAAAGGCCTATTTTAAAGGAAATTGAATTCTCTACAACTTTGTCCCTCTAAAGCCAAGGCCAAAAATTCTTCATTTGGGAGATATGAGCCAAAACATTACAGGTCCTTTTTGAAAGTCAACCAAAAGCAGTTTTTTCTCAAAGTCTATATCATCAAGATAAAATCTCCAAATGCAAAAACAGTTCCAAAGTGGCTTGTAGAGGACATCTTGGGCTTTCCAAAAAGTCTTAGAACACTTCCATACCTTAAAAATTGAGGGAGGTATGCCTTGTCAAAAGTTAGCCAATTTTTGAAGAAAAATGTGAAGCAAATAAAGGTCAAAATGGATTTTCTTCCAAATGGGCCAGACTTTTTATGACCCAAACTTGTTCCTAAATCCATCAAGGAGCTCCAAGCCCATTCCCACGCCCATGTGATTTTTATGTCATTTTTTATTGAATTTTTATTCATTTAAAATGCAATTTAGATCAAATAATTGAAAGAAAATAAAAAGATTTGATTTGGTTCTATTCTCCAATCAATTTCAATCATTCAAAGGGCTAAGATATGATTCAATTTCGTGCAAAGAGATATTGGAAAGAAAGGATGGAAATTGGACCAATTTTAGAAAGTTTGCATTCAAGAATCAATTGAACATCAATCTTACAATTCACCAAGGTTTAGCCCAAGTTTGTTACCCTAATCCAATCCTATATATGCATACAACAATTCAAGATGAGAGGGAGGATTTTGGAGGCCTCAAGAACCTTAACCAAGTTGCAAAAAATCGTAGCCTTCAAGAAACTGGCAGGCCAAGGTTTTTGTCAATTCAGGCTATTTTGAGGATTCCATTAGCTTCATCGGTGTCCTCTGATCAATACCAACCATTTACAACACATCGAAGCACCCAGAATCGTAACATTGCCCTACTCAATTTCAATTCTTTTAATTTGCGATTTCATACATATATGCATTGTTCATTGGATTTGAGTGCGTTTTTATGTTCATAACCTTGCTTCGATGCTTTCTGGGTGGTTGAATTGGATTTTAAGTGCAGGGACAAAGCTCTACCATTATTAGGGTTGGGAAGCTCCAATTTGGGGAAACCTAGATGGAGGCAAAATTGGCCCCATTTGATGGTACCATCGTGTTCGTAGTGAAGTTCCTGACCGAACCATGGCCTCACCCGTCATTTATGTGCTGTATTTTGTGAGTTTGATTTTTGCAGGTGATGTAGTGACAGGAAAAACCGTCACTATAGGTAATGGCTACAGAAGGAAACTGTGGGTATAGGCCTGGATATTCCATGAGGACGATGAAGGGGCTGGGCGCGCGAAGTCTTTTCGTTCAAATGTTCTTAGTTGTTTTTTTTATTATATTATTGTTGCTTCATATTAATATCACTTGGCAAGTGCAGCATAGATGGCAGGCGTGTTTTGGAGCATTGAGAGAATGAACCTGGGTACGATCCCCAAGCCACACAATTTTATTTTTCAAAGTATTTGTTCGCAGATCCTATGCGCCCCTTATATGAAGGCTCATTATACACCCTCAACATCCAACCATGAGATCACCAACGCTCTGGATCCAACACACCAGGGTTGAAGGATCATGACATGGACTATCAGCCTTGCCACACTCAATTAAAACCCTGGTTTCTTCTACTTTTTATTTTATTTTATTTAATTGCTTGTTTTTATACTTTTTTATTAAAACCCTAAAAAAAAGTTTTATAACAATTTTTTTAATTTAGATTTAGATTGATAACATAATTTAGTTTTAATTTAGGTTTTTTTTTAATTAATGCTTAATTTAGGTTTTTAGATTAGTAATTTAAATTAGGGTTTTATTTTTGAATAATTAAGGTTAATTGAGTTAATAATTTAGTAATTAATTTTAGGTTAAATAAATAAATTTAGGATTAATTAGATAAATAATTAGGGTTAACTTTTGATTTAATCAGGATTAGGGTTTAATAATCATTTTTTAAGTTTAGCCTTCAACCTCCAAAAAACCATAGGTAAACCTTAGAAATTATCAATAATGTAAGAGTTGTCTATTAACTATAGGTTTTTTAACCCTTAGGTTTTAACCTTTAGGTTTGTCTAGGTTTTTTTAGTCATAAGGTTTTTTAACCTTGATTTTTCTTAAAATATATTTTATTCGCGATTCTCTCCTCATCTCTTATTCTAGTGTATGTCGCATGCCTTTAATTTAGTTATTTATTTTCCGCCATTTAAATTCTAGAAAATGTGTATAGACTTGCAAGGTTTTTGTAATAATTTAGGTTTATTTTCTGCCTTTATTTTCCGCATTTTATTTTTCTGTCCACGGGTTTTTGGCTATGTAATCCCCCACCCGAAGCCTTGTAATAGCGTAGAAACTTTTATTTCTGCCTTTATTTTATATTAACTACGTGGTTAGTAACAATAGGGAGTGACAACAATTTAATGAATTTAGTTTTCCTAATACAAGATAAAAATATCTGAATATAATCATGTGATTGTTGCACCCACACATCTTTAAGGTAATCTCTCTCATTGCTGCCTTTCAATTAAAAAATAGTCAAGTCCCTCGAATACGAGAATGCCTTAGCAAATGTTGCCCTCAGTTCATTATCACCATAAAAGATCATCGACTAATACCTATAAAAGAAAACAAACAATGGTCTTACGACCCAGAGATACAGGTAAGGGTGTCGGTTACACAAGGAGAACGGGTTAGCACTCCTCACGTCCGTCGTACTCGACGGGATCCGCTCTTGTTAGTCTAAATCTAAGGGTGTTATCTAGAAATCTAAACCTAAAAGCTAAAGGGAAACACACGAAGAAAGAAGAGAAAAGAAACACGGGAAAAAGAAAGAAAATATATACAAGATTGTGCTCGTTCAGGCCCCGCGACCTAATGCCTACGTATCCCGATTAAGGAATCAGAGCAGCCGTAGTTCGGTTCAAAAGATTTTATGTGTGTGTGTGTGTGTGATGTTAAACGTCGCATTTCACTGCTGCTCGATCTTTGGAGACTTATACAATTGTCGTGGAACGGAGTTAACATGTGCATAAAAGAAAATAAAAGAAAAATCAAACAAAGCATTTTAAAAGGAAAATAAAATATAAAAGATGAATATATACAAAAAAAAAAAGGTAGCTAAAAAGGAAAATAAACAAGTTTAAATATTTTTGTGATTTTTGATAGTGAAAATAAAATCTAAACTAAAAAGCATGTTTTTGTAATTTAAGAAAATAAAACAATTAGTAAAGTAAAAAAAGATATAGAAACATTTAAAGGAAATAAACACAATGGGCTTAAAAGAGCAAGCAAATGGGGGTGTAAAAGCAAAGACAGGCGCTGGGCATGAGTAACAACACCAGACCCAAAGTAAATTGAGAGAGCTAAAGCCCAATAAAATCACAAAATCTGCCAGATAGGGTGCGCTGTAGAAGGATGGGTGCTGCAATGAGGAAATCGGATGGGCCATAGTAACTAAGTCCACATCACAAATTAAAACCTAACCCAAAAAGCAAGTGGGGGAGTCCGCCTCCTCTCTCAACTCTCTCACGATATCTCTCTCTGCATCTCATGGCTCTGTTCTCTCAACTCTCTGTTTTGCATATTCTCTTTCGCAAATCTATCAAACTCACTCCCTCTCAGTTCGATTCCATCTCCTGCGCTCAACTCTCTCGCGTGTAACTCTCTCACGTTAAATGGCCTCACCAAACTCTCCCTAATCTCTAAATGGTTCTCAATACTCAAACAACATGGAGATTCTATCTCACTCGGCAAGCACAGATTAGAAATAACGAGCAATATGATGTAACAACAACAAATCACGGTTCATCTTCCGATTTTCAGTTTCAACATGACTAAGATAAGAACAACAAGCAACAAGTACTTTCAGAGCAACACACAACAAGGGCAGCATATCGAAATCATCTCTATCTCCTAATCTCTAAATGGTTCTCAGCACTGAAACAAACACGAAAATTCTATCTCACTCGGCAAGCACAGATTAGAAACAACAAGCAACATGACATAACAACAACAAACAGAGGAACAACAATCATCAGCATCACTTATACATTCAAACAACAACGACAAAAATTGCAGTAAGTTTGAGAAGAAACGAAAACTTACAAGCTCGGAGCTAGTCCGAGAATTTCGACACGACGAACAAGAAAACCAGAGAATAAGCTGCTCCTTCCTCTCCTTAGTTTTGAATGAATTCCGCTCAGATTCTGAATATATGAACCGCGCGATATTGATGCGATTTGGATTCCATTGCCTTCTACTGTTGTGGTATCAAATCGGCGACAATCACAATGCTGAGAACGTCGCTATACGGTGATGATGAACGGAAATCGTTGTGAATTCAATCTGTGGAGCTTCGATGAATTCCTCGCGTTGGTGTTGACATTGTTGGATCGTTGAAGCTCAGTTGAAGAAATCAATTCTGAATTGTTATTCCGATGGGGTTTCTTGAAGATCTTGAAGTTGAATTCGTGTTGTTGTGGCTGATGCTGAGGAAACAGTGATGAAGATGTGTTGAGGTTATTGATCGCGGATAGTGCGAGTTCGTTGCTGAAGCTTGTCAGTTGAAGCGTTGAGGATTTGAAGGATTCGGTTTTATTGAATGAAGGAAACAGAGGGAGTGAATCAATGAAGGTTTTCTCTGGATTTGAAGTAATTGATGAAGGTTCGATGAAAATTTGGAGGAGATTTTTGGTTTCATTTTGACAGCATAACTTTACTAATTTTCTCCTCCCCTATTCTTGTAACTGAAGGTGTTATTATATAGGCATGAATGAGTGAGGAAAGTGTGATCAATTTGAGAGGGAAAATTTGCTCACGATTCTTTTGCGTTTTGGAAAATTTGAAGAAAAACTTGATGAATCCGTGATGCCTTCTTTGGGTGATTTCCAGCCCTTGATTAAGCTGAATGGGTGGTTGAGATTGTGTCATGACTTACCATTTGAAAAGAATTTTGAGTTAAATCTTCTTGCTGCAGAAAACGTGAAGAGATGTGGAATGTGTGACCTCATGGGCTGAAAACGTGAACTTCTGCTTGAAACGTGACTTGGCTTGTGCACTGCTTTCATTCCACCTATCTATTTGACATACAAAAGAAAGAATAATACTAATAATAATAACAAAATATAATGGTTAGTAGAAAAAGTAAATAGAAAGTAAACTAGAACTTAAAAGAAAAGATTAAAATTGATCTTAAAATTTAATTAAAAATTCAACTTAAATAGGAATTAAATTGAATTAAGAATTAAATGCTAAGAATCAAAATTAATATTAAGAACAAAAACTAAAATTATACTTTTTATATTTTTGAATAAGGACTAAAATAGAGATAATGGACTTTAAACCTCAAACCGGAATTGACTCGAAACGTTTGACTTTTGGGTCGATCCTCTTTGAATCATCCCACAAATCTTGCTTTCTTCGATTCAATCCCTGTCTTACATAATAAAAGAGAAACAAGACATATTTTTGCAATTTTGGATTGATGGTTAGTAAACATAAAGAATAATATGATAAAACACAATGATGCAAATGAACAGGAATCGTAGGGTAAAAATCAGGGTGCAACAATCATGAGTCCCTTTGATGTTTCCTACGATAAGATGATGATCGTCCCTTTCGAATTCTAAGGCATCCTCACTGGTTGCCTAAAATGACTATTATATTCTTCCCTAAAGACTACCTGCCCTCTTTATGGTAGGGATAGTATTATGGCGAACCATAATCTTCGATGACCCTTTTTCAAATCCAATGAAAGGACTACCTACCCTCCTTATGGTATGGATAGCCCTTTCAAACAACAGACTTAAAGAACAAGAAAGACATTAAACTTAGGGTAGGTACTTTTAACTACTTACTCACTATTCAAACTCGAATTACTTTTCACACCCCTTTTTTAAATCAATTCAAAAGGCTACGCTTATTTACAAGCTAAAGTCCTTAACAAATCTTTTCCTAAACACACACGACACTTTTCGAACAATTCAAACAAACAAAGTGAGCTAAGCAATTAAGAGCCCATGGATAACCATGGATACAAAGGGTACTTACACCTTCCCTTTGTATAACCTACCCCCCGAACTCAATCTCTTTCAAAAAGGTCTTTCCTATTCTTTTTGCCTTTCCAATTGGATAAAATAAAAGTCGGTGGCGACTCTTACACTCATCCAAATCCTTCATTCAATGATGAAAAGAACAAGTTGTAGAGTAATTGTGCATTATTTTTATAGTGAGTTCAGAATAAGTTGTATTTTGTGCTTAATCTTCAAGAATTACCTTAATCGGAGCAAATAGTGAGGAGTTATGGCAATGTGAATGAAGACTGCTCAAGGAACCCGTATGTCCAAAATCAGCTTTAGCCCCTTAACTTCAAATATGATTATCTCCCTGATCCCAAACATGTAGAAGGAAAATGTTATATGCAAATTGAAGAGAACTTTGTAAGCTTTCCAACCATACCAAAATCGTTACAATCGGAGTTATGAGCAGAAAGTTATTACCTTTTTAGTGGAGCTGCACCATGGAATACGAAAATGGAATTTGTTACATGAGTTCTTCCTTTCTCTTCTATGCCCCTAGCTCACACTCCCTCTCTTACTTACATAAATTCTGGTTTGCAAACGTAAGCCTCTACCAACTACCTTAATGCCATGCATGTGAAAATTAAAGTCCATGATACACTCTAACTAAGTCATATTTACACCATTGCCACTTGGTTAGTTCCTAACTAATTTCTATCTACTCCAACTAACTTTTCTTAATGCATAATTAATCCACAATATCTTCTTAGTATTTCATAATCACGCTTGAATATAATATGGGATATTACACTTTCTCTTCTCAATATATGTGGTCTATCATATGCAATTTTTGGAATATCTTTGCCTTTTACAAAAGTGTAGTCTATGACATTCAATTTCCGGAATTTCTTTCCCTACTCCAAAAACGTGGTCTGTCATATGCAATTCTTTGAATTTCTTTTCATTTTCAAAAAACATGGTCTATCTTATGCAATTTCCGGAATTTCCTCCCCTTTTCAAAAAACGTGATCTATCATTTGTCGTTTTTTGGAATTTCTTTTCCTTTTCCAAAAATGAGTTTAATCATATGGAATTTCAGAAATTTCTTTCCTTTCTTAAAATGTGTAGTCTATTATATGGACTTTCTGTAATTTCTTCCCATTTTCCAAAAATGTAGTCTATCATATGCCATTTCTAGAATTTTTTGTCCCATTTCCAAAATCGTGGCTATCATAAGAAATTTCCGAAATTTTTCACTTCGCCAAAAACGCGGTCTATCATATGTCATTTAAGGAATTTCTTTCCGTTCTCCAAAAATGTGGTCTATCATATGCAATTACTGGAATTTCTTTCACATATCAAAAAATATTCGTTATCTTATGCAATTTGTAAAATTTATTTCACTTCTCCAAAAACGGGGTCTATCTGTCACATGCAATTTCTTGAATTTCTTTTTATTCTCAAAATCTTAGTCTATCATCTGCAAATTCTCGAATTTCTTTCACTTCTCCAAAAAGCATGGTCTATCATATGCAGCAAATTCAAGAACTTCTTTCCCTAATCCAAAAACGTCGTCTATCATATACAATTTCTTAAATTTTGTTCCCTTAGTCAAAAACATGGTCTAACATATCCAATTTATGGAATTTCTAACCATTCTCCTAAATGTGGTATATCATATGCAATTTTGTAATTTCTTTCAAATCTAAAAAAACGTTAGCTATCTTATGTAATTTCTGGATTTTCTTTCCCTTTTCCTAAAACACGGTCTATCATCTATCATATGCAATATCTTGAACTTATTTCCCTTGTCCAAACACTAAGTCTATCATATAAAATGTCTCTAATTTCTTTCACTTCTCCAAAAACGTGGTCTATCATATGCAGCAACTTCCTGAATTTCTTTCCCTTATCCAAAATGTGGTATATCATATGCAATTTCTGGAATTTCTTTCCCTTTTCCAAAAATATGGTCTATCATATGCAATTTATTGAATTTCTTTCGCTTCTCCAAAAACTTGGTCTATCATATGCAATTTTCGGAATTTCTTTCCATTATCCAAAAACATGGTCTATTATATGCAATTTCCGGAATTTCTTACCGTTCTCTAATAATGTGGTCTATCATATGTAATTTCCAGAATATCTTACCCTTCTACAAAAATATGGTCTATCATATGCAATTTCTGGAATTTCCTTCTCTTCTCAATATATGTGGTCTATCATATGCAATATTTGGAATATCTCTGCCTTTTACAAAAATGTAGTCTATCACATTCAATTTCCGGAATTTCTTTCCCTCCTCCAAAAACGTGGTCTATCATATGCAATTCTTTGAAATTCTTTCCATTTTCAAAAAATATGGTCTATCTTATGCAATTTTCGGAATTTCCTTCCCTTTTCAAAAAACGTGATCTATCATTTGCCATTTTTTGGAATTTCTTTCCCTTTTCCAAAAATGAGTTTAATCATATGGAATTTCAGCAATTTCTTTCCTTTCTTAACATGTGTGGTCTATTATATGGACTTTCTGGACTTTCTTCCCATTTTCCAAAAATGTAGTCTATCATATGCCATTTCTAGAATTTTTGTCCCATTTCCAAAATCGTGGCTATCATAAGAAATTTCCGAAATTTTTCCCTTCGCCATAAACGTGGTCTATCATATTTAATTTAAGGAATTTCTTTCCATTCTCCAAAATGTGGTCTATCATATGCAATTACTGGAATTTCTTTCACATATCAAAAAAATGTTCGTTATCTTATGCAATTTGTGAAATTTATTTCCCTTCTCCAAAAACGAGGTCTATCTGTCACATGCAATTTCTTGAATTTGTTTTTATTCTCCAAAAACTTAGTCTATCATCTGCAATTTCTCAAATTTCATTCACTTCTCCAAAAAACGTGGTCTATCATATGCAGCAAATTCAGGAACTGCTTTCCCTTATCCAAAAACATGGTCTATCATATACATTTTCTTATATTTTGTTCCCCTCGCCAAAAAACATGGTCTAACATATCCAATTTCTGGAAGTTCTTACGATTCTCCTAAATGTGGTCTATCATATGCAATTTTTGGAATATCTCTGCCTTTTACAAAAATGTAATCTATCACATTCAATTTCCGGAACTTCTTTCCCTCCTCCAAAAACGTGGTCTGTCATATGCAATTCTTTGAATTTCTTTCCATTTTCAAAAAACATGGTCTATCTTATGCAATTTCTGGAATTTACTTCCCTTTTCAAAAAACGTGATCTATCATTTGCCATTTTTTGGAATTTCTTTCCCTTTTCCAAAAATGAGTTTAATCATATGGAATTTCAGCAATTTTTTTCCTTTCTTAACATGTGTGGTCTATTATATGGACTTTCTTCCCATTTTCCAAAAATGTAGTCTATCATATGCCATTTCTAGAATTTTTGTCCCATTTCCAAAATCGTGGCTATCATAAGAAATTTCCGAAATTTTTCCCTTCGCCATAAACGTGGTCTATCATATTTCATTTAAGGAATTTCTTTCCATTCTTCAAAATGTGGTCTATCATATGCAATTACTGGAATTTCTTTCACATATCAAAAAATGTTCGTTATCTTATGCAATTTGTGAAATTTATTTCCCTTCTCCAAAAACGGGGTCTATCTGTCACATGCAATTTCTTGAATTTCTTTTTATTCTCCAAAAACTTAGTCTATCATCTGCAATTTCTCGAAATTCATTCACTTCTCCAAAAAACGTGGTCTATCATATGCAGCAAATTCAGGAACCGCTTTCCCTTATCCAAAAACATGGTCTATCATATACATTTTCTTAAATTTTGGTTCCCCTCGCCAAAAAACATGGTCTAACATATCCAATTTCTGGAATTTTTTACCATTCTCCTAAATGTGGTATATCATATGCAATTTTGTAATTTCTTTCACATCTAAAAAAATGTTCGCTATCTTATGCATTTTCTGGAATTCCTTTCCCTTTTCCTAAAACATGGTCTATCATCTATCATATGCAATATCTTGAACTTATTTCCCTTGTCCAAACACTAAGTCAATCATATAAAATGTCTCGAATTTCTTTCACTTCTCCAAAAATATGGTCTATCATATGCAGTAACTTCCTGAATTTGATTCCCTTATCCAAAATGTGGTATATCATATGCAATTTCTGAAATTTCTTTCCCTTTTCCAAAAACATGGTCTATCATATGCAAATTATTGAATTTCTTTCGCTTCTCCAAAAACTTGGATATGCAGTTTTCGGAATTTCTTTCCATTATCCAAAAACATGGTCTATTATATGCAATTTCCGGAATTTCTTACCCTTCTCTAATAATGTGGTCTATCATATGTAATTTCAAGAATATCTTACCCTTCTACAAAAATGTGGTCTATCATATGCAATTTCTGGAATTTCTTTCTCTTCTCAATATATGTGGTTTATCATATGCAATTTTTTGAATATCTTTGCCTTTTACAAAAATATAGTCTATCACATTCAATTTCCGGAATTTCTTTCCTCCTGCAAAAACGTGATCTATCATATGCAATTCTTTAAATTTCTTTCCATTTTCAAAAAACATGGTCTATCTTATGCAATTTCCGGAATTTCCTTCCCTTTACAAAAAATGTGACCTATCATTTGTCATTTTTTGGAATTTCTTTCCCTTTTCCAAAAACGAGTTTAATCATAAGGAATTTTAGCGATTTCTTTCCTTTCTTAAAATGTGTGGTCTATTATATGGACTTTCTGTAATTTCTTCCCATTTTCCAAAAACGTAGTCTATCATATGCCATTTCTAGAATTTTTGTCCCAATTCCGAAATCGTGGCTATCATAAGAAATTTCCGAAAATTTTCCCTTCACCATAAACGTGGTCTATCATATTTCATTTAAGGAATTTCTTTCCATTCTCCAAAAATGTGGTCTATCATATGCAATTACTGGAATTTCTTTCACATATCAAAAAATGTTCGTTATCTTAAGCAATTTGTGAAATTTATTTCCCTTCTCCAAAAACTGGGTCTATCTGTCACGTGTAATTTCTTGAGTTTCTTTTTATTCTCGAAAAACTTAGTCTATCATCTGCAATTTCTCGAATTTCTTTCACTTCTCCAAAATCGTGGTCTATCATATGCAGCAAGCTATGAAACTTCTTTCCCTTATCCAAAAACTTGGTCTATCATATGCAATTTCCTAAATTTTGTTCCCTTCGCCAAAAACGTGGTCTAACATATCCAGTTTATGGAATTTCTTTCCATTCTCCTAAATGTGGTATATAATATGTAATTTTGTAATTTCTTTTACATCTCAAAATATATTTGCTATCTTTAGCAAGTTCTGGAATTTCTTTCCCTTTACCTAAAACATGGTCTATCATCCATCATATGCAATATCTTGAACTTATTTCACTTTTCCAAACACTAACTCTATCATATAAAATGTCTCGAATTTGTTCCACTTCTCCAAAAACGTGGTCTATCATATCTAACAATTTCCAGAATTTCTTTCCCTTATAAAAAATGTGGTGTATCATATGCAATTTCAGGGATTTATTTCACTTTTCCAAAAACGTGGTCTATCATGTGCAATTTATTGAATTTCTCCCCCTTCTCCAAAAATTTGGTCTATCATATGCAGTTTTCGGAATTTCTTTCCATGATCCAAAAACATGGTTTGTAATATGCAATTTCCGGAATTTCTTACCATTCTCTAATAACGTGGTCTATCATATTCAATTTCTAGAATATCTTACCCTTCAACAAAAATGTGGTCTATCATATGCAATTTCCGGAATTTCTTTCTCTTCTCAATATATGTGGTCTATCATATGCAATATTTGGAATATCTTTCCCTTTTACAAAAATATAGTCTATCACATTCAATTTCGGAATTTATTTCCCACCCCCAAAAACGTGGTCTATCATATGCAATTCTTTGAATTTCTTTCCATTTTCGAAAAACGTGGTCTATCGTATGCGATTTCCGGAATTTCCTTCCCTTTTCAAAAAATCGTCATCAATGATATGCCAATTTTTGGAATTTCATTCCCTTTTCCAAAAATGTGTTTAATCATATGGATTTTCAGCAATTTCTTTCCTTTCTAAAAATGTGTGGTCTATTATATGGACTTTCTGGAATTTCTTCCCATATTCCAAAAATGTAGTCTATCATATGCCATTTCTAGAATTTTTGTCCCATTTCCAAAATCGTGGCTATCCTAAGAAATTTTCGGAATTTTTTCCCATCGCCAAAAACGTGGTCTATCATATGTCATTTCATGAATTTCTTTACATTCTCCAAAAATGTAGTCTATCATATGCAATTACTGGAATTTCTTTCACATATCAAAAAATGTTCATTATCTTATGCAATTTGTGGAATTTATTTCCCTTCTCCAAAAACGGGGTCTATCTGTCACATGCAATTTCTTGTGTTTCTTTTTATTCTCCAAAAACATAGTCTATCATGTGCAATTTCTCGAATTTCTTTCACTTCTCCAAAAATGTTGTCTATCATATGCAGCAATTTATGGAACTTCTTTACCTTATCCAAAAACTTGGTCTATCATATGCAATTTCCTAAATTTTGTTTCCTTCGCCAAAAACGTGGTCTAACATATCCTGTTTTTGGAATTTCTTTCCATTCTCCTAAATGTGGTATATCATATGTAATTTTGTAATTTCTTTCACATCTCAAAATATATTCGCTATCTTATGCAAGTTCTGGAATTTCTTTCCCTTTACCTAAAACATGGTCTATCATCTATCATATGCAATATCTTGAACTTATTTCCCTTGTTCAAACGCTAAGTCTATCATATAAAATGTCTCGAATTTCTTTCACTTCTCCAAAAACGTGGTCTATCATATCCAGCAATTTCCAGAATTTCTTTCCCTTTTCCAAAATGTGGTCTATCTTATGCAATTTCAGGAATTTCTTTCCCTTTTCCAAAAACATGGTCTATCATATGCAATTTATTGAATTTCTTTCCCTTCTCCAAAAATTTGGTCTATCATATGCAGTTTTCAGAATTTCTTTCCATTATCCAAAAACATGGTTTGTTATATGCAATTTCCGGAATTTCTTACCCTTCTCTAATAATGTGGTCTATCATATTCAATTTCTAGAATATCTTACCTTTCAACAAAAATGTGGTCTATCATATGCAATTTCAGGAATTTCTTTCTCTTCTCAATATATGTGGTCTATCATATGCAATATTTGGAATATCTTTCCCTTTTACAAAAATGTAGTCTATCGCATTCAATTTCCGGAATTTCATTCTCTCCTCCAAAAACATGGTCTATCATATGCAATTTTTTTAATTTATTTCCATTTTCCAAAAACGTGGTCTATCGTATGCAATTTCCGGAATTTCCTTCCCTTTTCAAAAAACGTTATCTATCATATGCCATTTTTTGGAATTTCTTTCCCTTTTCCAAAAATGTGTTTAATCATGGAATTTCAGCAATTTCTTTCCTTTCTCAAAATGTCTTGTTTATTATATGGACTTTCTGGAATTTCTTCCCATTTTCCAAAAATCTAGTCTATCATATGCCATTTCTAGAATTTTAGTCCCATTTCCAAAATCGTGGCTATCATAAGAAATTTCCGGTATTTTTTTCCTTTGCCAAAAACGTGGTCTATCATATGTCATTTCAGGAATTTCTTTCCATTCTCCAAAAAATTGGTCTATCATATGCAATTACTAGAATGTTTTCAGAAATAAAAAAATGTTCGTTATCTTATGCAATTACTAGAATTTTTTCACATATAAAAAAATGTTCGTTATCTTATGCAATTTGTGGAATTTATTTCACTTCTCCAAAAATGGGGTCTATATGTCATATGCAATTTCTCGAATTTCTTTCACTTCTCCAAAAACGCGGTCTATCATATGCAGCAATTTCTTGAACTTCTGTCCCTTATCCAAAAACGTGGTCTCATATGCAAATTCCTAAACTTTGTTCCCTTCGCCAAAAACGTGGTCTAACATATCCAATTTCTAGAATTTCTTTCCATTCTCTTAAATGTGGTATATCATATGCAATTTTGGAATTTCTTTCACATCTCAAAAAATGTTCCCTATCTTATGCAATTTCTAAAAATTCGTTCCCTTTTCCTAAAACATGGTCTATCATCTATCATGTGCAATTTCTTGAATTTATTTCCCTTGTCCAAACACTAAGTCTATCATATAAAATGTCTCGAATTTCTTCCACTTCTCCAAAAACGTGGTCTATCATATGCAACAAATTATGGAATTTCTTTCCCTTATTCAAAATTTGGTCTATCATATGCAATTTCTGGAATTTCTTTCCCTTCTCCAAAAAGGTGGTCAATCATATGAAATTTTTGGAATTTCTTTCCATTCCCCAAAAACGTGGTCTATCATAAGTAATTTTTGGAATTTCTTTCACGTCTCAAAAAATGTTTGTTATCATATGTAATTTACGGAATATCTTTTCCTTCTCCAAAAGTGTAGTTTATCATATGCAATTTTCGGAATTTCTTTCCTTTCTTTAAAAACGGGGTCTATCATTTGCATTTTTGGAATTTCTTTCCCTTTTCCAAAAATGTGGTTTATCAAAGGGAATTTCAGAAATTTCTTTCCCTTCTCCAAATGCGTGGTCTGTTATATGGAATTTCTGTAATTTAGTCCCTTTCTATAAAAATGTGGTATATCAACGCCATTTTTAGAATTTCTTTCCCTTCTCTTAAAATGTGGTCTATCTATCATATGCATTTGCTGGAATTTTTTTCCATTATCCAAAACTGTGGTCTATCATAAGCAATTTCTGGAATTTATTTCACATCTAAAAAAATGTTTGATATCTTATGCAATTTCTAGAATTTCTTTCCCTTCTCCTAAAACGTGGTCTATCTATCATATGCAATTTCTTGAATTTCTTTCCCTTCTCCAAAAACTTAGTCTATCATATGCAAGTTATCGAATTTCTTTCATTCTCCAAGAACATGGTCTATCATATGCAGCAATTTGGGGAATATCTCTCCCTTATAAAAAATATGGTCTATGATATGCAATTTATGGAATTTCTTTCCTTTCTCAAAAAACATGGTCTATCATATGCAATTTATGAAATTTCTTTCTATTCTCCAAAAAGGTGGTCTATCATATGCAGTTTCTGGAATTTCTTTCACGTCTCAAAAATGTTTGTTATCATATGCAATTTCCAGAATATTGTTTCCTTTTCCAAAAATGTAGTTTATAATATGGAATTTCCAGAATTTATTTCCGTTTTCTAAAAAATGTGGTCTATCATATGCCATTTTTGAAATTCTTTCCCTTTTCAATAAACGTGGTTTATTATATAGAATTTCAGGAATTTCCTTCCCATCTCCAAATGTATGGTCTATTATATAGAATTGCTTTCCCTTCTCAAAAAACGTGGTATATCATACGTAATTTTTGGAATTTTTTTCCTTTCTCCAAAAGTGTGTTATATCATATGTAATTTCTAAAATTTCTTTTACATCTCAAAAAAAGTTCGCTATCTTATGCAATTTTTGGAATATAATTTCCTTCTCCAAAAATGTAGTTTATCATAGGCCATTTTGGAATTTCTTTCCTTTTTTCCAAAAACGTGGTTACTCATATGGAATTTCAGGAATTTCTTCCCCTTCTCCAAATGCATGGTCAATTATAAGGAAATTTCAGAACAAAAAATTCTCACCCTCCAGAACAGAAACTTCTCTCCTCTTTCCTCTCCTCCCCTCACTCATTTCTCACTCTTCCTTTGGGAAAAACATCACGCTGGTTTCGCGGTTTTTTCGGTCTAAAAAAATCGGAACACGGTTAAACTAATCACAAACCACCCATTCACCCAACGAGAAACGGCGATGGAGTTTCGTCAAATCATACAGAGAAGAACAACATCAACAACACGTTCTCAATATAATTATGTTTTGGTGAGCACTTTTCTCTTCTTTTAATGACCTAGTTACTCATAGTCATACTTAGATTTTATGATGTTGATTGTTGAATAATTTACACCATATGAAGTGCTAACTTTTGGTTCTATATTTCAGACAAGCTGGTTATGTTTAATAAATTTTTTTCATAACGTAGCCGCATCTTAGCTCTTTGAATGACTCACAGCTGGTCATGTTTAATAATTTTTTTTCATAACGTAGCCGCACCTTAGCTCTTTGAATGACTCAGTACCCGATACTGGTACCATACTTGAGTTGTAGTAGACTAGATATGGTAAGTGGAAATTGTCTTTACACTTGTGTTGTACGTCCCACTGCAATTTATGGACCTGGTGAATACATCCACCTACCGAGGATTATAACCATGGCAAGGTTGGGGAATTTTGACCTGCATGCCACCCATATGAAATTAAATTCCCAATATGCCACCCCGCCAAAATTTAGTCCCAAAATGCCACCATTTTGTACCTTTTTTCACTTTTTGGCAGGTCTGCAGATTTTTTTTTTGCATGTCAATGGGTGACCGCCGTTTCAATTGGAGGCCATGTGAAGGCCTCATGAGGCCGCCATTTCAATTGGAGGGCACCCATTAATTTATTTTCTTCGTTTTTTGTATTATAATTATTTTTAAATGTTTTTTTTAATATATAGTTAATATTAAAAATTATAAGTTAATTATTTAAAGTATTAAAAAATTAAAAATTTAAATTTGTGAATAAAAATTAATTTATTTTGATACATTTTATTATAGTTATTATATATAATGATTAAATAATTATAACTTAATTATTTTAATTATTTTAAAAAAAATTAAATTTGTCCATTAAAATTAATTTATTTTGATACATAAGAGAACAATAAAATTTAATAAAATTTAATAAATATTATAAATTAATAAAAAATAATAATAATATTTCCCGCCAAAGCAAAATATTGTACTATATTTTCCCTCCAAAAATATGGGTAGAAGAGGTCTGATCTTCTATAAATAGAGGTATGTATGTGAGAGTTGAATTATCAATTCTTGTGTTGTGGTTAATTTTAACAGTTAAAAATCATGTCTGTTTGGGCTGTGGTGTTTTTTGAGGAAGGCGAACACATCAGGGTATGTCTGAACCCGCATTGGAATTTCAGCAGAGTTGTTAGAGCCATCAACACCGGGTTTCGACAACTTGACGGTCCTACCCGCAAAGTTAAACAAATGGATTATCGCTGTCCATATATAACCTTGACGGATGCAAGCCCAGAAGGAACCTACATGTATTACTGGGATCGTGTGAAAGATGATGTCGATGTGGATCTAATGTTTTGGACATACAGTGGAGAAGTTAATCGAGGCGTTCAAGATCCACTCGTTCTAGCAGTTATACTTGAGTAGTTTAAATGTTGTATGTTGATTGAGTCCTGATATGATCTATTTGTGTCTGAAGCATGTCTTTTGCTGTTTTGATTATGTTGTTGTAATCTAATTTTAAATCGTTGTGTTGTTGTAAACGTTATTATGATGTTAGTAGAAGTTGAATATTCTAATTAGAGTTGTCATTGATATTGAAAGAAACTACAAGGCAGTGATGAAAATAAATTAACATAAAAACATAAACACAACTAAGATGATGGTCCAGCTCGGTTTGGACATGTCTTGCGATAATGTCCGAACTCGCGACAAATACCACATCTTCTTTTTTCCTTCTCATAATCATCCATTTCTGTTCGTATGCGGGTACTGTTTGGGCGACCTTTCTTTCTTCTTCTCATGGCGTCATTGTGGCAAAGAGTATCTCCTTCGTATCGAGGCCAGTCAGCCTCAGTCCCCACCCCTATGAAACTTTCTTCGTAGACCTTAAACACGTTAACGACCTTGAAGACATCAGCTATATGCACGGTATAGTCCTGATGTATGCTCGCGCACGCTGCAATGACATGCGAGCAAGGCACATGAAATGTTTGAAATTTTCCACACTCGCACGTTTGATTTTTAAGGTCGACGTTGAAATGACGAGTCGGTCGACACTCATTATGGTTCATTGTTTCCTCCACCAAGAAGCAGAACCGTAGACGATCAAATTGCCTAACGTGATGACTACTTGCTTTGGCAGCCTCCTCTTCTATACCTTTCAGGAAACTTTTTGTATATTGTTGTCCAGAACCCAATTTTTTTGTCCATTCGTGCCCTCTTTTGCCAAATAACTCACCCATCCTAAAGTATGTAGATCTCACCAATGCTGTAACGGGTAGATTACGAGTGGCCTTCAAGACTGAATTCATTGATTCTGCCAGGTTGGTAGTCATGTGACCCCACCGTTGCCCTCCATTAAAAGCTCTGCACCATTTTTCTCTTGAAATATTTTCTACCCAGTTGTATGCATCCATATTTGACATACGTATTTCACCCCTGTAGTAGTTGTAGGTTGATTCAGTTAATGCATAACCTGTAAGTGAAAATAATAATATTAGTTAAACAAAATATTTTTAAACAACATTATCAATTACAAAGAAACCCTTGGCGTTGAGAATTACCCATGTTAACGACTTTTTTGCGAAGCTCTTTGTCTCTGATCTCTCGCATGAAGTTCTGGGCTATATGTCTAATGCAATAGTCATGCGTAGACGGTGGGTATTGCCAACCATTTTCCGGGTTATCATATGCGCTTTTGATGGACACGTGTCTGTCTGATATTAGACAGATGTTGGGTTGCGGCGTAACATGCATTCTTAGATTCCTTAGGAAAAAACTCCATGCATCACCCGTCTCACCCTCGACCAAGGCAAAAGCTATTGGAAAGATGTTCCTGTTTCCATCTTGTGCAACAGCTAGTAACAGGGTTCCCTTGTATTTTCCATACAACCACGTCCCATCAACTTGCACAACGGGTTTGCAGTAAGCGAACCCCTTGCACAACAGAAAACCCTATTTGAATTCAAATGGGTTGTTGTTATATGCAGAGATGAAGATCAGAACTGATGAAGACGTACGTGAAATGTTTGCGAATTTTTTATTTTTTATCAACATAGGTACTATGGAATTGTATGTAAAATTTCGTAGAATAGTTGAAGAAATTTTATCAATGTGTAAAAATCCTAATTAATGGATCTAACCAAGTGCAATAACTATGTAACCATATTATTAAATATTATAACTCCCCAACCACCTACCAATTTTTTCTATAAATAGGTAGTTGAGATTTCATTTTCATCATCACAATCTCAACACTCTCATCATATAACATGACAATCTCACTTATCTATTTGCTTGTAATTCTTTCTCTTCATATAAAATGACTTTCTTCTGGTTTGGTGATAAACATAGAGGAACACCTGAACATGCTGCGGTACTGATTTAATTTTATTTATTTATATTTATATATTTATGTTTATATGTTTATGTTTATATTTATAATTATATTTATATATTTATATATTTATATTATATGTTTATGTTTATATTTAATTTTATTTATTTATTTATATGTTTATGTTTATATTTATATTTATATTTATATATTTATATTATATGTTTATGTTTATATTTAATTTATTTATATTTATATATTTATATATTTATATTATATGTTTATGTTTATATTTAATTTTATTTATTTATATTTATATATTTATGTTTATGTTATTATGTTTATATCTTGCATTGAGTCACACTTGAGTCGCACGTGTCGGTGTGAAATGTTGTTATTGGTGTGATTTATGTGATATGAATTGTGTGGAATGATGTTGGTGGATATGCATATATGTGAATTTGTGATCATTTGATATGAATAGTTGTTGTGTTATGGATGTGATATATGTGATTGAAACATATGTGATGTAGATGTTAATTCATATGTACTAATGATATATATGTATATATGTGTGGATATGTGAATCATGTTTGATTAATGATGATACATGGGGTAAGAGAGGTGACTACATGTATACTTGTGATATTAATGACATGATTCCAATGATGTAAATATATTCTATGATGTTTTGTGAAATGAGATAGAGATGAATATGTGTATTTGGTGATATATGAACATACTCGCGATACATCGGTGAATCTGTCTATATATTCGGAAAAACATGTATATGTGATTATGTGATGATAACTTGTATATTTAGAATATGATTATGTACATTGTTTAGGAATCATGTTTGATCACTTGGAACTGAATGAACTAAGTTGTACGACATGAATATGTGAATCTTGATTAATTGCATGTGATGCATGTTTATGTGAAGAGTGATGAATTCTTGAAATGTATTCTTGTTGTGTTTTACATTTCCCATATTATGTTTTCTATAAGAAGTTGAATTCTCACCCTTATGTTTGAATGTTATCCTTTGTTGGTAACGTGCAGGTTTCATGGATAGTGATGCTTCGAAGGAGTCTTAGCGTCGAGATTTAGATCTCTAGTAGGGTGTCGTGACTAAGTAGTCACTTGTGCTCTGGTCATATGTAACACATGGGAGTTGGGTTTTATGTTTTTATGACTCGATATTATGAGATATTTGTTTGCTCATATTGTATTCGTATTTGATTACGTTATTTTGTTAATGTGTGGCCATGAGCCAAGATGTTGAGGCATGGTGGATGATGTATGGGAATCATCCGACTTTACCATTTATTTGATGAGATGATTATTCCGCTGTGGTTTTGCATGTCGTATTAAATCCCGTGTTATTTGGAAATGACCATTACATGTTTTAAAGATTAAATGTTGTTTTATTTTGAAATGTGTGTAACGCCCTCGTGAGATGCATGCTTCTTTACTCTGATTTATGCAAATATATGTCTTATTTGTTTAATATACAATTGGGGGTGTTACAAACAACGCCGCCGAAGCACGCGTACAATTATACCTGCAAGGTGTTATATTGGAACTCACCTGTATCAACCAGGAGATCATAATCAAGGCGGACAAAATTAGTTTTTTTTCATCGCATTATCATGGTGTAATATTGTTGTAATATTGTTGAATAAAAAGTAATAAAATTTATATGTACTTTTAAATTACAATTCTATTGTTTTTGTTATTAACTATTAATTAAAAATATAAATTTATATATTATAATTATATTATTATTAACTATAAATTCAATAAAATGTATCAAAATAAATTAATTTTTATTCACAAATTTAAATTTTTATTTTTTTAATACTTTAAATAATTAACTTATAATTTTTAATATTAACTATATATTAAAAAAACATTTAAAAATAATTATAATACAAAAAACGAAAAAAATAAATAAATTAATGGGTGCCCTCCAATTGAAATGGCGGCCTCATGAAGGCCTTCACATGGCCTCCAATTGAAACGGCGGTCACCCACTGACATGCAAAAAAAAAATCTGCAGACCTGCCAAAAAGTGAAAAAAAGGTACAAAATGGTGGCATTTTGGGACTAAATTTTGGCAGGGTGGCATATTGGGAATTTAATTTCATATGGGTGGCATGCAGGTCAAAATTCCCAAGGTTGGGTCTGATTCTGTTCAGAATTGGAGACGAAACTGTAAAGTATGGGACTTATATCAGCAAGTATGGGACTTTTGGATGACAATAATGAAAAGGGAAAACAACCTAAAGCAAATGGCAGACATACTTTATATGTGATGGTGATGGTTTCTCTTTGTTAATGACTATTGCTAGAATTTCTAAAAGCAACTACTGACTCTTATTTTGTTCAGGTTCACCTGTCAATTCTTTTGAATTCCTCCAACCTCTACCCAGAAGTTTGGATTATGAACTACCAAAAACATCTTTATCGGTCGAATATGCTCTTGTTCTTAGGAGGATTTGCCGAGGTGTTTATACGATATTATATCCATGGCTTAATCAACGATGGCTCTCTCAACCTTTCATTCTTCCAAGTGAAGTACACAAGGCCAGTGCTTTCTCTCATTCTAGCTAGCTAGCTGAATAGTTGGAGACTTATATTTAGGCCAAGAAATATGTTAGGCATTTCAAGTCTTTCAATGATCTTCTTGGAGGTTCATATCATATGACATTTAGAGCAAAAATCCTAGACTACAGACGTGTGTTTTTGGTTGCATTTTTTGGAAATTTGTTTTCCATTTGTTTAATTTGATACGATTCTTGTATTCAATGTGTTTTGTTGGGTTATAAATATAGTTTAAACTCATCTGAATGTGTCATGTTATTTGTTTCTTTGGTGGAGCTTGTTTAGGATCATCAAAATGCCATATCTATATGTATGCATTTTACTCTTGAAAAGTTAATATTCAAGGCTTAAAAGTACCATACATTGATCTACATATGCTATTTGATAGAAAAAAAAATATTTATTGACATATTTATATTCATATATGACACCATACGAATAAATTCATAAATGACATATTTAGCATGTTTAATTCTTTTGCTTGATTTCTCGCTAACGAGATGATTAATGTGTTTTTCACAAATGTTGATTAGTGTGTTTTTATGTATCACAAAATTTTTCGTGACATATCTTTGTTTTCTAATTATTGATAGTTAAAGGCTAATTTGGATTTGTCTATTTATGAAAATTTTTGTAATGGGAAATTTGTTTGGAGTGTTATTTATGTATCTTAACATATATAAAAATGAATTTTTGAAACCTCTTTTAGCTCTCTTGTTCTGTGTTTGATGAACCCTTCATGTGTTATTTCTTTAAAATAGTATTAAAAATTACTCAATATTTCACTTATATGTTGTATCAATCAAATATTTTTTGATGCTTTATGTTCTTAATAAAAGACTTAATTTCAACATACATATTGTATTATTCAAAATTTATTCAAGATCAAGTTCAATCATATTTATTTTGTAATGGAGGGTTTTGAACTTGAGAAATTTGAGGTGAATATGAAAAAAAGAGAGGAAGAGTGTGATGTGAGGAATCATTGTGATTGTGAAAAGAAATTGTAATGGGAAATGAATGAAATTGAGTAAGAAATGGAATGTGATTGTTGTTTAGTAATATTTATTTTTTCTTATTTAATTAATTATTAATTATTATATTATTTAATAAATTAATTGTCAAATTTTACAAAAAAAATGAAAGAAAATGATTTAGAAAGACTGGTTCAGTTAGTGGGTTTTTAATCATTAATTTATTATTTATTAATTAATCATATTTAATTTTTTTTTAAAATTAAATAATAAATTATTATAGATTTTGGTAGAAAAATTATGTGAAAGAAGTTGTAGGATTATAATTTAGTACTATGTGATATTATTTTTTAAATTTTACCGAAACTTATAATAACAATTACTCTCGATAAACCTATCCGATAGGACGGGTATTTTTCTAGTTTTAAAGATAAAAGCTAACAAGATTTATCTTTTTCATGGCATTCTTATAACCTAAAAATATAGGAAACAAAATCTAATTCTTACTAAAATAATACATGAGTCAGGGGGTTTAATGTGGAAATTGGATGTGCTGCCCATGCAATTGGCGCAAGGCCCAAATCAATCGCCCAAGAGGATTTTGTTCCAACTTGCCAACAATGTCAAAAAAGGGGCGTGATAGGCCTTCAGAGGGGTGTATGCTAGCAACTGTGCTGGTCCATATTTTGCGAACAATTGGTTTGTTGGGTTGAACCGATTTGTAACTGTGTATGCAACATCATAGATTGTGCAAGTTATATTTTGTTGAATTGTTTTAACTTTTAAATTCTCACGGTTTTTTGGTCAAGGGCAGGGTTGTGGTGACAGGTTCTGGATTATGTACCGATGAAATATATCAGTATTGTCTCCACCGAACACTTAAATTTAATTGGATATCTGTACCCAAATTGAATGTGACATCACTTTTTTATTTTATTTTATTTTAAAATAAATTAAAATTAAAATACAATTATTTTATTTTATATTAAAAATTATTAATTAATTTTTTTTATATAATTTTATCCTCAATGTTCATAAAATATTTCTTAGTCATTCATTTAAGAAAACTATAATATCAATAATTTATTTATTATTATTTAATATTTATTATTAAAATGTTCTGATATTTAAGTTTTGTAAATTAATTAATTAAAAATGTTCACCAATTATTATTATTATTCTTTTTCTATTAATGTGTTTTGTGAATAATTTGTGTTATTTTTATTCTATTTGGTTAAATTAATAATATAGATTTTACTTATTTACTTTGAGTGGGAAGTGGGGAACAATTATGAGAGAGGTAGGACACAAAACCATAAAAACCGAGTGTAATTATAGACATGCTGGCAGATGAATTCTAAGTTCTAACACCCCATAAAATCAATATAAGAAATTCATGAATTAAATTAAAATAAATTTAGGCGAATCAATCTATTAAATCAATTTAAATATTTAATTAAAATAAAGTAAAATGTGGATTCTAACCTCCTATCAAATCAAATTAATAAATTAATGAATTCAATTAAAATGAAATAGGACAACTCAATTAATTAAAATAAAATAAATCTGGCCGTGGATCTTGACACGATTGGTGGTCATATTTCCTACTTATGGAGCAGTTTGATAGCATCCACACTTTAAGTGGTTAGCAGTAAACAAATGATAAAAAATTGAAATATTTAGCGTGACCGAGTTTACTTGGTTGGTGGTCATGTTTACAACCTTACTTGATGCCCTTTTTATTGTAGCTGACATGAAGTGGCTCAACTTTTAAGTAGGTATTAGACTCAACTTGTGATAGTAATAATTCTTACTATTACTAGCCACTACTAGCATAGATAGTCATTAATTTTTCTTGGAAAGTGGCAAAATGCATATTTTTTAATATCTCTCTTTCTTACTATTCAATACTACTACAGTACATAGTATCTCTTTTTCTTATACAGTACTCTACAATAGCATTTGAATCTTCTTCTTTGAGTAAAAGGTGATAGTCTTCAACCCAAACACTTGGAGATAGATTAAAGTTTTACAGCTAAGATACAAATTTCCTTATAATGGCAGCAAAGTATGATGATTGAATTGGCCATGGTAAATTCTCAATTCTTGCCTATCATTAGTTTTTGCTGTAGATGATAGAAGATAAAAATGACAATTTGAAGAAAGGAAGGGGAATTGGAATAGGAAATGAATGTTTACACCAAGTGAAGTTGAACCCCTTACTGGAAACTTGCTAACAAATGTTCCAACCAACTGAACTAGTCTAATAGGATATTTGCTTGCTTTGCTTAATTTATCCAACTACAAGTCTGATTCTTCTATGTTTCTTTGACCTTGATACTTGAAGGGCCACACCAAAATTGAGGTATTATCCAGAAGAATATGTTCACAGTTCATGGCAGAGGCAGTGTCATTTGTTTTGACAAAGACCCCATATGAGCAGCTCAAAATAGGTATTTTTGTCATTGTTTATTTTTCATTGTGTATATATTTCCTCCGCTGACCGTCTTGTCTTTGTTCACATGTTTAATCAATATCTCCATATTGATAAACATCTATTCCAAAATGCTTCATGGTGTTGAATTAATTCCGTCCTTTTCTCTTTAGTTTAATGGTTATATTGTAATGTATTTGAGATCTTCTGTTATATTTTCCAAATTCAATTTATTTTGAATTTCACCATGGTTGTGTTGAAAGTATTGGCGACATATTTTTTTTTACTCTTTTTCTTCAACCCGTGAAATCCGCTACCCAAGCTAACCGAACATCCAAACAGGCGGAGGATTAAAGTTTTGCAGCTGATGGTTTTCGTCGGATGTGGTTTTGTTGAATAAAGTCTTGATTAAAGAGATGAAAAAGCGGTTTGAGAGAATAACACAAACCCAAAAACATAGTCTAAACACACACAAACCCAAAAACATAGTCTCGTTTCACACAGTTAGTATATTATTAAGAATCAAGTTCTATAGGAAGCATGGTTTTAAACTGCGGTCCGTATCACCTGATGCGGTTGCAGTGTCCGCATCAACATCAGGCCGTAATTGCGGTGTGATTGCAAATTAAAATAAAAACCGCATCATAACACCGCAATAGCCGCGTCAGAACACCGCATCGACCGTATCAAGCTGCATCAGACTGCATCAAGCTGCAAAAGATTAAGCAATACTCGTAAAAATTATGGTGAATTCTTATCTACCTATCACAAAAAGTTAGGTAAAGTTATTTTAGTGTAAAATGCTTTGGAAATAACAAAAAAATATGTTATTTAATAAATAATTAAATAAGATAAAATTAAATGTTGCAATATGATTGGTGGAATGTAAGTTACCAATTTTTTATAATGGGTAGAGAAGTTGTCACCAAAAATTATTTGGTCTACTTTCTTTTTTAATTATATCGTAGATTTAAGATATATTTTAAAAGAATTAGTAATATTCAAAATGATGATGAATTATTAATGAGATATATATGAAAATTTAGTAATATTCGCAATAACCGCAAAAGATATTATGTACCTTTTTTAAACTTAACTTATTATTGCAACTTGCAGGTGTCTTATGTTGCATCGATAGAAGGATTTCCAGTCTTGGACTGCTCTTCAAAAGTATCATGTATGACGCATTTTTTTACTTCTTTATGCTGTTTTCATTTTTTCAAATTTCTACGAGTTCCCTTTAATCCACATTAATAGACAAAGAGACCATGATGACATATAGAAAAATTTACTTTATACCCCTACAATTATACCTGTACCCCTACATGAAAACAAATTGGACCTAAATACCCTTGTTTTAAATAATACACATTTTAAAAATTTTCATTTTTTCTTCACGTTTAAAAAAAAAATCAAAACACCCAAAAATATATAAACCGGAACACTTTTTTAAAGTCTTCCGGTTTAAAAAAATACATACCGGAACACTTAGAAAAAGAGTTCCGGTAGTTTTCAAGGTATTTAAAATGGGGTTTGAAAGTGCAAACCGGAACACTTATTTAAAGTGATCCGGTGGTTATTTTTTTTTAAAAAAAATTATAGATTTTATGCAACGGTTTTAAACCGTTGCCTAAAGTAATTGACATTGCCTGAAATGTATTGTGACGCTGTGATACCATAGGCAACGCTTTTGCTCTGTTCCCAGTAACTTTAGGCAACACTTTTAAAACGTTGCCTAAAGTCTAGAATTTTTTAAAAAAAATAAACCACCGGAACACTTTAAATAAGTGTTCCGGTTTGCACCTTAGCACCCACTTTATTCAACTTTAAAATTACCGGAAGACTTTAACTAACTGTTCCGGTATGTAACTTGAAAATTTTGACTACCGGAATTCTTTTTTCAAGTGTTCCGGTGTGTTTTTTTTTAAACCGAAACACTTTGAAAAAGTGTTCCGGTTTATATATTTTTAGGTGTTTTGAATTTTTTTTTTGAAATGTGAAAAAAAATGAAAAATTTTAAAATATGTATTATTAATACGAGGGTATTTCGGTCTTAATTTTTTATGTGTAGGGGTATGAGTATAATTGTAGGGGTATAAAGTAAAATTTTCTGACATATATAGTAAAGAAAAGGAAATGGACAAAAAAAAACTTTGTTTTTGTGCTGTATTTTATATTAGTTTTATTATAATTTTGATTTGAGAATAAATATAAATATCCTAATTTCTATAAACTCTTTTAAATGTTGATTTAAATAAATGAATTTTAAATTGTGGTCTTATATATTGTTGTGACAATAAGAATTTTGGTAGAGAAAAATATAAAAAAAAGACTATTTTGCAATCTGAATTTTAATTAATGTATGTTTTTTTGCAATGGAACTTACAATATTTCTTAAAAACAATATAGAATAGAGAAGATGAAAGGATGTAAGTTATGCAACTACATAAAATACAATAAACTCAACATTATTGTTATGCTTGTAACTAGGGGTGGCAAATGGGCATGCCTGCCCCGTTTAGGCCCGCCCTGCAAAAGTCCGCGAAAAAACGGGGTAGGGCGGGCTTTTTTAAAAGTGTGGGTCTAAAACCTTGCTCCGCAAAAAAGTGAGTGCGGGGCGGGAAAGCCCGTGGGCATTCGGCTTTTTAGGCCTAAAAATAATAAAATACTATAAAAAACAAATGCCTGCAAAAACCCACAAAAAACGGGACGGGGCGGGGCAGACACATTAAAGAGAGAGGACCTAAAACGTTGTCCCGCCCCGCGAAAAAGTGCCGGTAAAACGTGCTTTCCCCGCGGGCCGGGCCCGTTTTGCCACCCCTACTTGTAACCACTAAGAAAAACACATAAATTGACATAAATAAAATATAATTGAAAAATGACTAATCATGTCACTGATTAATTAACATTTAAATAACTCATTTAATTTGTAATCAAGATAGAATCTTTGAATTGTTGAAGCTTCTTATGGTAAAAGCATCTGCGAGCTGCTCTCCACCATTGATGAAATCTAAATAAATTTCTTTCATTTTCACCATATCACGAATGTAGTTGTGACACAATTCAATGTGCTTGGATCCTCCATGAAAAACTGCATTTTTAGACATTGCTATTGCAGATTGAATATCACAAAAGATAGGAGTATGATCTATAATCTTTTGATGCAAATCACTCAAAATTATTTTAAGCAGTTAACCTCATGTGTTGCCTCATTTGATGAAATAAACTTAGCATCTGTTGATGATAAAGCAACTAAGTTTTTCTTTTTAGAACTCCATGAAATAGGTTTAGTCCCTAGACAAAAAACGTAGGTTGGTGTGCTCTTTCGTTATTAAGACTTCTAGCCCAATCACTATATGTAAATTCGACTAGGTTGCTATCTTCTTCTTTCACATATTTGATTCCAAGCTTCTTAGTTTCTTAAAGATAACGAAGAATCCTCTTAACTGCTTAAAATGAAGCTAACTTAGTTCATTCATATATCTGGAATCCAAGCGAACAAAATGCATTATATCAAACCTTGTGTTGGTGAGATAAATTAAAGAACCAATTAAACTTCTATTGTTTTATCTGATTTTTTTGCACCATCATCCAACTGAAGTTTCTCGATCAAAGCCATGGAAGTTGATGCTGGTTTACAGTTCTCCATTCTGAATTTTTTAAGCATATCTGAAACATACTTCTCCTGAGCGATAAAAATTTCTTCTTTTAAGTGACAAAGTATACAACAAAACAATGCAGAAACTTAAATTAACACAAGAAAATGTTCACTTAGTTTAGTATATAACAATACCTATTATGGGGTCTATCAAGACAGGGATATGTCCACTATGATAGTATCAGTTTGAAGTACTATGCAAACAACATTCCGTTTACAACCTTCTCGCCCAATCACTATCCGTGATATACCTACCTAAGACTCGCCTTGGTATGGGAACCTTCTCAATCCCCTTCAAACACAACCGTGATAGGGCTTCAAAGACACACTTCAAAGACACAGTCACTTCAAAGACAAAATCTTCCTAAAAGATAGGGCTTCAAATATTAGTTTTTCAAATATTCTGCATATTTAGAAACTAATCATATATGTTGAAAACATATAAAATCTTATTTCCCTAAATCAAGTTCCAGATTGAATTGCACAATATTCCAAAATATTTTGCACCTGTCACTTAAAACAGACTTCAACAAATCCAATTGTACCTGATAGTCACGATGTCAGATGATTTTGCATGAGACATCTTACTCGACATATCTCTTTAGTTGAAGTGAATATAACATATTATTCAACATGTTTCCATAAGTTAGTTTTACCAAACTTATGACAACCATATAGAGTAGAGAATTACCATGGACCGCCTTTGTAGGAGATCTATTTATGATGTATGCAACACTAT